>NC_080785.1:142908922-143128922 GCF_028018385.1 Neofelis nebulosa | reverse complement strand
AAGACCTGTATAGATATTTGGGGGAATAGTGTTCTAGTTAGAGGGAACAACAAGAGCAAAAGCCCTGAAACAGCAGTGTATTTATCCTATTGGGGGAAAAGCAAGATGGTCAGAGTTGGAACAGAGTGAGAGAGGAGGGGAAAGATAAAGATAACAAAGCCACAGAAACAAGGAGACTTTGGTTTCTTTCTACTGTGAGTGAGATGGGGTGCCATTGGACGATTTTGAGCAGAGGACTTAAATTTAGAAGTAGTTCTTATTTTCAATTTTAATATAGAAAATCTGAACTATATTTTGAATTTGGAAATAGTCCTGTGATTTTTGTTGTCGTTGTTAATGTACAGGTTCAATGAATGTCCTTTATATATGCAGTGAGATGGAAATAATTGTTATTTAAAACCAAATGTGACTATAGTTGATTCTCTTCTTTCTTTAAAATTTTTTAATAAAAAAAGTTTATTTATTTATTTTGAGAGAGGGAGGGAGCATGCACATGGGAGAGTGGGGGAGGGGCAGATAGTGAGGGAAAGAGAGAGAGTCTCAAGCAGGCTCCACACTCAGCGTGGAACCCTATGTAGAACTTGCTGTCACAACTGTGAGATTGTGACCTAGACCTGACCTGAAATCAAGAGTTGGTCGCTTAACCAACTGAGCCACCCAGGCACCTGGATTTTGTCTGGGTGGCATAATTCATCTGTTGGGAAATAAATGTTTATATATTGCTCTTCCATTTTCAGAGGGCATATAGGAAGATAATTGTACTCATGGAATATTGAATTGGAGCTTGTCAGACATTTTATTCAAAAACATGTTATTTTTAAAAAATTGAAGAGAAATACTCTTTCACTCTTTGTGTAATATTTCAGCCATTATTTGTTAAATGGACTTTAATAGGCTACCCTGGAAGCAATTTTTGTAGTATTTCTATGAAAAAAATGTAATCTGATTTCTAAATCACTGGCTTATATATAAACTTTAAGAACACAGTTCACTAACAACCTGGAAATTGCCTATATAAATATGTAGGTACAAACAGGTAGATAACGGGTTATGACTTTTGGAATTAAAATTGTAGCAGTAAACAGAAGTGATGAGCAACTAAGGGCAGATGCTCTGGAGTCAGTAAAGCTCGAATCCCACCTCTGCAACAGATTAGCTGTGGGACTTTGGTCACGTTACTCAATGTCTTCTCTGGGACTCAGTTTCTTCATCTTCAAAATTAGGATTCTACTTACTTGATTTGAATTCTAAGAAGGATCAAAGGAGGTAATATTTGTAATGCCTAGTCTCTAGCAATGCCAGCTACTTACTAAGGGTGGTAGATTAGTTGCAAACTGACCCTGATTCTACAGGCTTTCCTTTTTCCACACCCTTTGAAATATATCATGTTGATGTTCCTCCCATCAAGACATAGAGTCTATTTTTCACCTCTTATATCTATGATGGCCTTTTGACTTATCTTAGCCAATGTAATAGAGTGATTGCAAGCCCAGACTTTAAGAGTCATTGTGTTCTTTTCCTCTTGGACACTTATGACTGCCGTGGAAATAAGCTTGGCCCAGATTGCTAGCGGATTAAGGAGCACATGAAAATGATCTGAGTTGTCTCATTGCAGTTCATCCTAGATCAACGAGACCACTGTCACTTATCAATACAAATACTTGTCAAAAAAAAAATAATGCTGGTTGTTGTTATTGTTTGGAGCATGACTGACATACAGTAATCTTCACATATTTAAAATATACAATTTGAAGGGCGCCTGGGTGGCTCAGTCGGTTAAGCGTCCGACTTCAGCTCAGGTCATGATCTTATGGTTTGTGAATTTGAGCTCTGCATCGGGCTCTGTGCTGACAGCTCAGAGCCTGGAGACTGCTTCGGATTCTGTGTCTCCCTCTCTGTCTTCATCTCCCACTCATGCTCTCTCTCTCTCAAAAATAAAAATTAAAAAAAAATTCAAAAACCAATATATATCTTTTAAAAAATAAGATATACAATTTGATAAGTTTATATATGTAGCTATATGAAAACAATATGTATACAGCAATGAAACCATGACCACAATCAAGATAATGAATATATCTATCACTCCCCAAAGTTTTCTTGTGCTCCTTTGTTGTCCCCATCCCCAGGCAATCACTGATCAATTTCTGTCACTTTAGATACATAAGAATTTTCTAGAATTATATATAAATGGAATCATAGAGTATATACTCTTATTTTTTGTTTGGCCTCTTTTACTCAACATAATTATTTTGAGCTTCATTTGAATTGCCCTATGCATATTGCTGAGTAGTACTCCATTTTATGGACATACCATAATTGTTTATCTATTCACCTATTGATGAATATTTGGGTCGTTTTCAGCTCTTAGCTATTGAAATTAAAAATTTGATTGTAAGTCTTTTTATGGATATATGCTTTCATTTCTTTTGGAAAATACCTATGACTAAAATGGCTAGATTATATGGAAGGTGTGAATGCTTAACTTTTTAAGAAACTGAGGAATTATTTTCCAATGTGTTTGTACCATTTACATTCCCACCAGCAATGGTGTTTGTTTCATGTTTTTGCCAACTCCTGATATAGTTAAGCCTTATATTTTTAGCCATTCCAAAAGGTATGTTATTTTAATTTATATTTTGCTAATGCCTAATGCTGTTATAAATTTCTTATATGCTTATTTACCATTTAAATACTTTGCTTATTTAAAAATTTTTATTGCTTATTTTCTTATTTAGTTTTGAGAGTTCTTTATATATTCTGTGTATAAGTTTTTTCACCAGGCATATGACTCACAAAGATTTATTCCCAATCTGGGTCTTATCTTTCATCCTCTAAACAATGTCTTTTGAAGAGTAGAATTTAAAAATTTTCATGAGGTACAGTTTATTAAATTTTATAGGTCATACTTTTTGGTGTCATATCTAAGAATTCTTTGTCTAGTCCAGAGTCATGAAGATTTGCTCCTATGTTTTCTTTTAGAATTTGTCTAGTTTTATTTTACGTTTTGAATTAATTTTTATATATGTTTCAAGATGTGGGACAGCTTCAAAAGGATAGGTATTAAGTCTTCTTAAAATGTTTGTTTGAATTCCCTTGGGAAGCCATCTGGCCCTGGACTCTTCTTTGTTGGGATATTTTTGATTACTTATTCAAAAGTAATAAATACTTTTCTTTACTGGTTAGGAGTCAGTTCAAATTTTTTATTTCTTCCCTGATTCAGTTTTGGTAGTTTATATGTTTCTAGGCATTTATCCATTTCTTCCAGTTAACCCAATTTGTTGGCGTATAATTGCTTATGATAGTCTCTTATTATTGTTTGTATTTCTGAGTTGTTGGTTGTGATCTCTCCTTTTTCATTAGTGATTGTATTTATTTGGATCCTTTCCTTTTTATTTTTAATAAATCTGGCTGGGGGGTTATTGATTTTGTTAATTGTTTCAAAGAATCTGCTCCTGGTTTCATTGATCTGTTCTGTTTTTTTTTTTTTTTAATTCTATATCATTGATTTCTGCTCTAATCTTTATTATTTCCATTCTTCCACTGGTTTTGGGCTTTATGTGCTCCTCTTTTTCCAGCTCCTTTAGGTGTAAGATTAGGTTGTGTATTTGAGATCTTTCTTCCTTCTTTAGGAAGGCCTGGATTGCTATATACTTCCCTCTTACGGCCACCTTTGTTACATCCCAGAGATTTTGGACTGCCATGCTTTCATTTTCATTGGCTTCCATGTACTTTTTAAATTTCCTCTTTAATTTCTTGGTTAATCCATTCATTCTTTAGTAGGATGTTCTTTAATCTCCAAGTATTTGTAGTCTTTCCAAATTTTTTCTTGTGGTTGATTTTAAGTTTCATAGTGTTGTGGCCTGAAAATATGCGTGGTATGATCTCAATCTTTTTGTAGTTGTTGAGGACTAGGTTATGAGCCAGTATGTGATCTATTCTGGAGAATGTTCCATGTGCATTCAAGAAGAATGTATATTCTGCTTCTTTAGGATGAAAAGTTCTGAATATATCTGTTAAGTCCATCTGATCCAGTGTGTTTTTCAAAGCCATTATTTCCTTGTTGATTTTCTGTTTAGATGACCTGTCCATTGCTGTAAGTGGGATGTTGAAGTCCCCTAATATTATGGTATTATTATCAGTGAATTTCTTTATGTTTGTGATTGATTAAAAAAATATATGCACACACGCGCACACACACACACACACACACATATATACACACACACACACACACACACACACACACAGTGTACCAAGTTGGGGGCATAGATTATTACAATTGTTAGATCTTCTTGGTGGATAAACCCCTTAACTATGATATAATATCCTTTTTCGTCTTTTGTTAGTCTTTGTTTTAAAATCTAGTTTTTCTGATATAAGTATGGCCACTCCAGCCCTCTTTTGATGTCCATTAGCATGACAGATGGTTCTCCATCCTCTTACTTTCAATCTGCAGGTGTCTTTAGATTTAAAATGAGTCTCTTGTAGGCATACAGATGGGTCTTGTTTTTTTATCCATTCTGATACCCTATGTCTTTTGATTGGAGCATTTAGTGCATTTACATTTCAGAGTGATTACTGAAAGATATGAATTTGGTGCCATTGTGTTGCCTACAGATTGGTGTTTCTGGTGATGTTCTCTGGTCTTTTCTAGTCTTTGCTGCTTTTGATCTTTTTTGTTATGTTTTGTTTTTTTTCTCCAAAGAGCCCCCCTTAAAATCTCTTGCAGGGCTGGTTTAGTGGTCACAAACTCCTTTAGATTTTGTTTGTCTGGGAAACTCTTTATCTCTCCTATTATGAATGAATATGTGAGACAAAGTTCTTCTTCTTCTCCTCCTTCTTTCTTCCCATGGATATCCAATTCTAGTGCCATGTGTTGAAAAAACTATCCTTTATATATTGAATTGTCAATGCATCTTCATTGAAAATCAGGTTTTATATATTTGTGAATCTATTTCTGGACTTTGTATTCTGTTCCATTGACTGTCTTTATACCAACACTATACTGTTTTGATCACAGTAGCTTTAGAATAAATCTTAAGATCAGGCAATACTAATTCTCCCACTTTTTTCTTTTTAAAAGTTGTTTAGGTTATTCAAGAACCTTTGAATTCTACATAAACTTTAGACTAAATTTGTCAAATTCTACTAAAAGTCTGCTGGGGTTTTTATTGGAATTGCATTGAACCTATAGACTAATTTGGGGAGATTGATATCTTATCAGTATTGACTCTTCCGGCTTATAGACATGGAATGTATTTCCATTTATTTAGGCATTCTTTAGTTTCCCTCCCAAATGTTTTGTAGTTTTCAGTGTATAGGTCTTACATAACTTTTCTCAGATTTATTTCTAATATTTTGCCTTTTAAATAACATTATAAATTGTATATTTAATGTTTCAGTTTCTGACTGTGTGTTCCTACTATATAGGAATAGAATTAAGTTTTGTATATTGATCTTGTATCCTGTAAGCTTGCTAATGTCAGTTATTTGTTCCTGTAGCATTTTGTGTATTTCATCACATTTTATGCATAGATGACCAGGTCATCTGTGAATAAAGACTTTTTGTACTTTTTTCTTTCCAATATTACATGCCTTATTTCTTTTTATGGTTTTATTTTATAACTGGTATCTTCAGTGTATTGTTGAATATAAGTGTTAAATTGTACATCCTTGCCATGTTCCTGATTTTACAGGGAATGCATTCAGTCTCTTACCATTAAGTATTTGGATGCTATAGGTTCTTCACAGGCATCTTTTATTAGGTTGAGAAAGTTACATTCTATGTTTAGTTTGCTGAGAGTGTTTAACAAGTGATGCTGTAAATATAAAGACAAATAAATTAAAAGAAAAAGGATGAACAAAGACATAGCATTCTGTCACTAATGGAAAGAAAGCTGGGGTGGATATATTAATATTGAAGTAGATTTCAAAGCAAAGAATATTAATAAAGATAAAGAAAATCATGGCATAATAATAAAAGAGTCAAGTCATCAAAAGGACATAATAATTGTAAACATTTATAAACATGATGACAGCACTTTAAAATATAGGAAGCAAAATTGATTGAGCTGCAAGGAGAGATAGACAAATCCACAATTAATAGAGTTTGTATACACCTTTGTGAATAATTGAAAGAGTAACTGTACAGAAAGTCCACAAGAAATAAGAGACTTAAAAATACTATGAGCAACAAACAGTTAAAAAATTTAGTAAACAATAAGATACTGTTCACAAGAAAGTAGAATGGTGGTTGCCAGAAGCTGGGGGAGGGGCAAGTGGGGAGTTATTTAATGGGTATAGAATTTCAGTTTGCAAGATGAAAAAGCTATGGAGATTACACAACAATGTAAATGTACTTATACTACTGAGCTATATACTCCAAAATGGTTAAGATGGTAAATTTTATGTTATATGACTAAAAAAATTGGCATCTGCTAATTAGGATTATAAACAATTTCCTGTAAAACAGGTAATACATACTATATGATAAAAACCAAAAGAGGTAATGTTTATAATAATACCTAGAAATAGGCATATTTCTGCAAATATATGCAGATCCTTTATGGGGAGCAGTATAAAAGTTTATTGTGGGGCGCCTGGGTGGCGCAGTCGGTTAAGCGTCCGACTTCAGCCAGGTCACGATCTCACGGTCCGTGAGTTCGAGCCCGCGTCAGGCTCTGGGCTGACGGCTCGGAGCCTGGAGCCTGCTTCCGATTCTGTGTCTCCCTCTCTCTCTGCCCCTCCCCCGTTCATGCTCTGTCTCTCTCTGTCCCAAAAATAAAAAAAAATAAAAATAAAAAAAAAATAAAAATGAAAATAAAAGTTTATTGTGAGATGTTAAAAAAGACTTAAATTAAGGATGCATATGTCATGTTTATGAACTAGGGATTTAAATATTTTTAAAAGATCAGTTATCTCCAAATAGATGTATCAATTCAATGCAATTCAAATCAAAATCACAAAAAGTATTTTCTGAAGAATTTGATAAGTTGATTCTAATATTTATTTGCTAAGAGTCATGAGGGGTGCCTAGGTGTCTCAGTTGGTTACATGTCCGATTCTTGGTTTTGGCTCAGGGCATGATCTCATGGTTTCATGAGTTTCAGCCCCACGTTGGGTTCTGCACTGGAAGTGTGGAGCCTGCTTGGGATTTTCTCCCCACCTGTCTCTGGCCCTCCCCTACTCATGCTGTCTCTGTCTCTTTCAAAATAAATAAATAAACTAAAAATAAAGAAAAAGAAAAGAGCCATGAATAACCAAAACACTCTTTTAAAAAAGGTGATAGACTTTCTCTAGGAGAGCTTAAGAATTATTAAAAAGCTAGAGTAATTAAGCCAGTGTGGCATTAGTGTAGAAAAGACAAATCAACCAATGGAATATGGTCATTTGATATATGACAAAACGTTCATTGTAAAAAAGTTGGTAAAGAATAATCTTTTCAATAAAGGTTGCTATGACAATTAAGTATCCATACAAAAAAAACCCACCAAAGTTATATTCTTAAAAAAAATTATTTTAGGTGGAATAAGATCTATCATGACAGGCAAAACAAGAAAATCTTCTAGTGGACAAACAGATGAATATCTTCATGATCATAGAGTACATAAAAGTTCCATTTAAGAGGACACAAAACTTGTTAAATATAAAGGAACATATTTTTAAAATTACCTACATTAAAATTATGAACTTGTATTCATCAAAAGATACTACAAAGTGACTGAAGAGATAAGCCACAGAACAGAAGATATTTCTAGCACATATGATCAACAAAATATTCATATGCAGAATATATAAAGAACTCCTACTAATTAGTAAGAAAAAGAAAAGCAAATAAAATTGGAAGTGGAAACTTAAAAAAATGGGAATTTCAAAAAAGAAGAAATCCAAATGGCTAATGAACATGTGGAAAGGTGCCCATTCTTATTAGTAGTAGGGAAATACAATTAATGCCGGTATGAAATATAATTACCACTTAATGGTTTGGCTTAAATTAAAAAGTTTGACAATAAATAGTGTTGGCAATTATGTGGTCCAGTTGGCACTATCATACATTATTTCATGGAGGTGTAAATTAATATAACCATTGTAAAGCCATTTGGCATATGAAGCACAGTTGCAAATATGTACATACATATGTATAAGATACTTCATAGACACAGTAATGTTTTCTATAATCCAAAGCTAGAAAGCATCCAAATGTTCATCAATAATAGAATGGGTATATAAATTATGGTACATTTATAGAGTGAAATATTATACATCAGTGAAAACAAAATCATCCACAACTACATGCAGTAACATACATCAATCTTACTAAGATAAAGATTAGACAAAACATAATACATATTATGATTCCACTCATCTAAAGTTGAGAAAACTTGGGGCACCTGGGTAGCTCAGTCGATTGACCTAGGTGGCTCATTTCATGATCCTCCTGGTTTGTGGGTTTGAGCCCGGTGTTGGTCTTCGTGCTGATAGCTCAGATCCTGCTTCGAATTCTGTCTCCCTCTCTCTGCCCCTCCCCCACTCATTCTCAATCTCTCTCTGCCTCAAATAAACATTAAAAAAATAAAATTGAGAAAACATCACTAAATTTATAAAGAAATTATTGTCAGAAAAATCAGGAATGTGGTTACTTCCAAAGGGAAAGGAGAGAGTTTGTTACTGGGAAGGGAAACATGGAGGCTTCTATAATACTAGCAAATGTTTTGACTCTTGACCTGCATAGTGGTTAATGGTTATTGCCTGTTGAAGTACACATATATGCCTTCACTTTTCTGTATGTATGCTATGTTTCACACATACAAAAAAAATACAAGAATATATCCTGATGAAATCGTTCCCTTTTCTCCCAGAAATGCCAGGATGGCTCATTATTAGGAGATCTGTGAATATAAATAATCATTAGACCTAAGGAGAAAAGTCCTCTCATCACTTTATAGCTACTGAAAAATAATTCATGAAAATTCAGCAGTTATTTGCAATAACAAAATGTGTGCAAATAAAACCAAGTGAATCTCTTTCTTAACATGTAGTAATTTCCATTTCAACCTAAATGGCAGCATTTTGCTTTGAGGAAAAGTTCTAGAGATATTCCTACAGAGATTAGAGAGAGTAATTATGCCCATTACCATCACTAATATAGTACTGTAGTGGCTAAACCAAAGCAATTTTTAAAAGCTAAGTAATTACTAATATAAAATCAGAGGAAGAGGAGGAAAAATGATCAGTGTTTGCAAAAGATAGAATTCTATATCTGGACAACCCAGGAAATTAACGAGAAAACTACCACAAACAAAAAGGAAATTTCAAAAAGTTGTGAGGATGAAATGATTATTCAGAAATCAGTAGCTTTCCTGTATGCAAACAATTAGCAAACAAGACATATAATGGACAAAAGATAGCATTTATAGGGATATCAAAAAGGATTACATATAAGAATAATATTTTATTTTATTTTTATTTTAGAGAGTGTGTGAGTAGGGAAAGGGGGCAGAGAGAGAGAGAGAGAGAGAGAGAGAGAGAGAGAATCTTAAGCAGTCTCCATGCTCAGTATGGAGCCCGATGTGGGGCTTGATCCCACGACTCTGGAATCATGACCTGAGCCAAAATAAAGAGTTGGATGCTCAACCAGCTGAGCCACCCAGGCATCCCTAGGAATAATCGTAACAAGAAATGTTGGGATGAATGTAAAAGATATGGAATGTCCTTGAAAGATAGAAAATAAGTCTCAATCATAGGAAGACTCAATAGTATCATAAGGATTTATATTCTCCCTGAATTTAATTTTCAACTTGTAAAATGTGCTATAGAGTCATACACTTAATAACATTACAATAACAACAGTTTTTAATTGTAAGTAGTTAAGCTAATTGTAAATTTATATGGGAAAATAAACCAACATGAATAATAAGGACAATTTTGGATGATGAAGGAAGACTAGCCTATCAGATAGTGTATTAGCATTCTCCAAAGTAACAAAACCAACAGGTTACACATATGCCTAGTCACTGTCAGTGGTAAACTAAAATGGGGAACCCAAAACTTGACCTATTTTGCCCTACATTCCTCACTTTCCTTCCAAAGGAAGATACTGCTTTTGAGTCCAAAAAAAATTAAATATTTGGAGATAACTCTTAGGACTGTGAACCAGAATGAGCCCTCAGATCTTGTTAATTTAAGTGAAAACTGCTTGTCAGTGGTGTCTTTGGCAAGAAAGATTTAGTTTACTTTTTGAGAATTTTAAAATCTTCTCCTGATTTGAGTGCTGTCCCAAAAACTGAGGAAAATTACACTAATGGAGGTCTCACGCTCCCCAATTCAAAGCATGCAAACTTATGTAACCAAAAAGAAAGAAGAAGAAGAGAAAGAGGAGGACAAGGAGAGGGAAGTGGGGGAGGAGGGGGAGGAGGAGAAGAGGAGGAGAAGAAAAAGTAGAAGGAGAAGGAGAAAAACTGCCTAGTACTGCCCCAGCCAGCATATCTGGCATTCCATTCCATGTACAAATGTCCACTCATCTGTCACTTGAAACTCCAAACCCCAGAGTTACTACCAGTAAGTACCCATTCTCTTGGATAGTTTTTTCAGAAATATCCCATACATGTATTTGTATATAAAAAACAATTCTTCTGAGTTTTTCATTCTTACTCGATAATATATCTCAGAGGATTTTCTTTTTTTTAATGTTTGTTTATTTATTTTGAGAGAGAAAATGAGAGCATGCACATGAGCACGGGAGGGGCAGAGAAAGAGGGGGAGAGAGAATCCCAAGTAGGCTCCGTGTTCAGCGTGGAGCCCAACACAGGGCTGTATCTCACCAGCCATGAGATCATGACCTGAGCTGAAATCAAGAGCCAGACACTTAACCAAGTGAGCCACCTAGGCACCCCAGATAATTTTCCTTTTTAAGGGCTCCATGCATTGCAGGTTGTGAGCAAATTGTGTCTGGGGGCTGAAATCCAGCCTGTATACCACCTGCATTGGGCTGTGAGAGCTGGGGGTGTCCGGTGGGGAGAAGGGACACCTTTGTCTCATTGTTTTACCTGGGTGTTGGTGGTGTGGAAGAGGTTCTGCCTTTTTGCAATTGGTTCACCAAAAGAGGGCACACTTTTCCTAACTCACACAAGGGCGCTTTATGATGAACTATAGAAATGATCCCTGAAAGTATAGTCTTAAGGGCACTTTGTTAGCAGTAGCCTATTTTGGATGTTTCATGATACATTTAACGGCTCTCTCATTGATTGACACACTTTTTTGGTCACACTTTCTCCCCATCCCTCCCACCAGTACAGCCAGTGCTGCAGTGAACAGCCTTGTGATATTTTAATGCTGGGTGACAGATTAACTTGTGTCTTTGCCAACATGGCCTGTGTTATTTCCTAGTTTTAACAGACTACAGTTTGCTCACATGCCGTTTCTTGCTTAGCATTTCAGACTTTCTTCTACCCTCTTAATCAGTTTTACAGGTCTCAGATCAATTCCCGAAGTTTCAGAGCTGCCCCTAACTTTGGCAGTGGCACAGGAAACTGTATCGGCACCGACACATGTTTCCCCGTATGTCTCAAACAGAAAAATTAATAAAAGGAGAGAGGAGCGGAAAAAGCATGACATGTGCAACAGGGACTCTTTGGAAAGGAAGCTGCATTTATTGGCAAGGTGATGAAGCCAAGGAAAAAGGAAAGGCTACCATCTGTGTTTCTTTTCTGAAGTGAAGCTGGAAGGAACTCACTCACAAGCTCTACCGGACAGAACAGTCAAGGCAATGGAATCCGTCTATTCTCCCTGAAGGAAGTAAGCATCCAATGCTTGGGAAATTGCAGTTAAATTAAATGTCAAAATACTTTCAGCTGAATTGTCAGGCTCCTCTGCTTTAACTGGTGTCATCCACATCCTCATCCTTTCCTCATGACTGCCGTCCCCCATATATCAGAGCAAAGAGCACAGACCTCCCACACGCGGGTCCTTCCTGGACATCTCAGTGTGCATTGCCTGTTGCATGTGGGACTTTTTCTTTTAAAAATTTTGGCAAAATACATATAACGCAAAATTTATCATTTTAACCATCTTGAAGTGTAAGCTTAGTGGCATTAAGTAGATTCACAATGTTGTGCAACCATCACCACCATCCATCTTCAGAACTTTGTTCATCTTACAGAAGTGGAACTCTATACCCATTAAAAAACTCTCCATTTATTCTTCCCACTAGCCCCTGGCAACTTATTACTCTCATGGAAATAAGTCATACAGTATTTGTCTTTGTGACTGGCTTGTTTTTTTCACTTGGGGTAATGTCCTCAAGATTCATCCATGTGGTAACATATACCAAATTTTCTTCCTTTCTAGGACTGAATAATGTGTATGTACCATATTTTGTTTACCTACTCATATTTAATGGGCATTTAAATTTTTTCCATTTTTTGGCTGTTGTGAATAATGCTGTTATAAACATTGGAGTGCAAGCATCTGTTTGAGTCATTGCTTTCCATTATTTTAGTATACATCCAAAGTAGAATTGATGGATCATGTGGTGATAACCATTTAATTTTGGGGGAGAACTGCTATACTGTTTTCCACAGTGGCTACAACATTTTACATAGCCCCCAGCAATGCACAAGGGTTTTAATTTCTCCACAGCCTTGTGTGGCACATGTAACTTTTGACACCATTGACAAATGGCTCTTTCCCATGTCTTTCCATTAATTGCATAAAACTTAGAGAGTTAGCCAGCTCTTCTGGAAAACTGTCTAAAGTTGCCCCTCAAAGTCCTCTATTCAGAAATAGATAAAGAGTATATAATGCCTGTCAAAGGGACTAATAAATATTCAAATTGTTATTTTCCTTCTGTATATTTAATTCATTCTTCTTTTCTTCTCTCTTTTTTGACATCATTACCATTTTCCTTATAGTGAGGATCCATACTCTGTATGATAGTGGGTATAAAATAGTTAAATTAAAACTTCTGGACTCCTGCAAGAAATGTCAAGAAATGGAATTCTGCTTTTGCACCTACTGGACACTTTTTTTTTTTTTAAAGATTATTCATTTATTTTGAGGTGGGGGGAGAGAGAGAGCGAGAGAGAGAGCACACGTGAGCGGGGGAGGGAGAGCAGTGATGGAGGGAGAGAGAGAATCCCAAGCAGGTTCCACGCTGTCAGTGCAGAGTCCGATGGGGGGTCCGAACCCAGGAACTGCAAGATCATGACCTGAGCCAAAATGAAAAGTTGGATGCTTAACTTACTGAGCCACCCTGGTGCCCCTTCTGATTACTTTTCAATTTAGACTCTACTTGGCAGTTACTTTTTGTCAAGAAGTAAGCAAGGAAACAAAGATTATCACAAAGCAAAGAACAAGAACATCTGCCCAGAGGCAGATGGAATGGCAAGAGACATATAGCAAGGGCACAGAGAGAGAGAGGACCTGTCCTGGCTCATAAATAGAGGCTGATGGTCCCAAATGGCAATTGGCAGGCTACATTGGAACAAAGCCACACTTAACTTCAATATCCCAATTGACACATTCCGTACCTAAGAGATTGCAACATTTCTGCAATAGTAATAAGTTCCCTGACAGTGGAAATCAGAGTGTCAAGAGCAGCCTGTGACATGGGAGGAGGAGCAGCAGGACTGTAGCAAAAACAATAACAATAATAAAAGTGACCGTTTATTAAACTCTAACTATGTGCAAAGTACTTTATTATTCTTTTGCACCATATCATTAGGCACCACCTGATGATGATGATAATGCAAATGCTTTTAATATAATCTTTTTGAATCTTCACTACATCCCTATTTTATCAACTAGGTTCAGACAGTAATATATCCCCAAATCCCAGTGCTTTAGTATGTCCTTTTAAGACTATTTAAATGCATTGTAATGTAATTTAAAGGCTAATTCTGCAACTTTTAACAAAATGCACTGTTTTATTTTACAATGAGACCCTTGGGTAGACTGTATTTTTCTGATTATTCTCTGAATTAGGATACTTTGCAATATCTTTTTCACCCCAGTCATTTATTTTTCTTCCCAACTTTTGGTCATTTTTAAATTTGGGAATATTTCTTTTAATTTTTTGTTATAGACTTTAATTTTGACATATCTTTCCTCTTCTCCAAAATGCACAGAGGTGTTTTAATGGAATTAAAATCTGGATTAGGAAAAATAAATATGGTTTATTAGGAAATGAAGGTTTTAGGGTATTCAAGTCAAACTATCTAGATGACCCTTTGCTTTTTTATTTTATTTTATTTTTTTAGAAAGAGAGTGTGTGAGTGGAAGAGAGGGGCAGAGGTAAAGAGAGAGAGAATCTTAAGCAGATGTGGGGCTTGATTCCATGGTCCTGGGATCATGACCTGAGCTGAAATCAAGACCTAAATGCTTAACCAGCTGAGTCACTCAGGCACCCTGGTGACCCTTTGCTTTTGTGTGGTGCCTGACCAGTGTAGGTTGGATTGTCTTTAACAAAGAAAACCAAAATGAAAGAAAGAAAAGAAGGAAACAAGCAAGGAAGAAGAAACCATTTTGATGAGACGAAAATTTGAAAAGACAAATTTATTTCCCAATAAAATCAAGTTAAAAAGCCAATTTATTTTACTAGATAACCTCTCTCTTTGCTAAGAAATTTCTAGAGAAAGGTTATTATTAAATAGTATTAGCTATTCTGATTTGCATTAAATTTTGGTTTGCTTATTAAGTAAAATTTTGTGCAGTTTCATCTTGCCACATTCTGGTATGGTAAATCTAAGTGCTTAAAGATTTTTCTTTTCACTGGGTATTTTAAAGAATTGAAAATTTCTTGTATTAGAGAGAGAGACAGAGACAGAGAGTGGGGGAGAATAGAGAGCATGAACCGTGGCGATTGACAAACTGGCAGAGAAGCAGATGGGAAGATAAGTCTTTGGTCTATACATTCCCAGCTGGCTTTGGGGGATAAATTCTCTGAGGTGGGATGGGTGGCCCTATTGTTCTTTCTGCTGAAATTTTTTCTTCAAGCTGAGAGATCATGAGAAAAAGGCAGCTTTATCTTTTCTGATGGGTGTTTAGATGGTCCCCTTAGTTAATTTTAGCTCAATTTTAAAAAAGCCTATTTTTTTAATGAGTTTTTAATGCCTTTCCTATACTCAGGTGGTCTTTTGCAATGACCCGGACAGTAGCAGAAAGAAAGGGTGCAAATGCTTGAGGCCCGGCCACTTCCCTAAGGCCAAATATATTATCCTTTTGGATAGGTCTTGTGAACTTCTGTAAGAAGAAGAAAAGAAGGAAAATCTGTTCACCTTTTATCTTAATAATGTATCAAACCAGAAAGAAAGAAACCTCCAGGGAGAAAGAGAAAGATCACAGTGCTTTGTTTCAACCAACAAAACTCAGGCTCAAAGAATAAAAATATTTCTGGAGGCATATTGTGCCCACCAGGCATTTTGTTGTAATTAGGGAAAAGTCATACAAGGCCACTGGAGTGAATAAAACTACAGCTATATTGGCTTTCCTCTTTGATGACTTTTATTTATTTTGTTTTTTGAAATTAATTTGAGGTATGTATGTGTTTGTGTGTGTGATCATAGCAGTGATCTGACAGTAAATGATCTGTTTATACAAATTACAAGAGTTGAAGAGATAGCAAACTTGCCTCAAAAGATTTAAAAAAAAGTTCATAGAAAGGAACAAGCAAGAGCTTATTTCTTAGAATATCTACTCTTATGTTATGGGTATGTTTGTTCAGAACAACCAAAAGGATTTTTCAAGCTACATTTGCAGCAAAAAGAAAGGCTTCACCTGCTTGGGGCAGGTAATGTAATGTTTAACTAATAAGAGAGAAAAGGCAGTACCTCCCAACTTTGATTTTGCTTTCTGTTTTTCTTGAAGGAGAATGATCTTCAAGCCAGAAGGATGGACTAAAAATCAGTAAAAAAAAAAGATTTAAAATCCAAGAGAGATTTGAAGAGGAGCACTTGGCCATTTACTAGAGCTCAGATCAAAAGTTATAGGCAACTCCCATTTCACAGCCCTGATCAAAGAACTGCAGTTGTAGTTGGTAATCTTTGAGAAGTCATGGAGTGTGGGAGAGTTTCCAGAATCCTGGGTAGGGGCTAGTGTCCTAATTTTCAAAAGGAGAGGGTAAACAAACAAAACAAAACAAAACAACAGTTGGATGTGGGGCACCTGGATGACTCAGTCAATTAAGTGTCTGACTTTGGCTCAGGTCATGATCTCGAAGTTCGTGAGTTCGAGCCCCACATTGGGTTTTGTGCTGACAGCTCAGATCCTGGAGCCTGCTTGGGATTCTGTGTCTCCATCTCTCTTTGCCCCTCCCCTGCTCGCTCTCTCTCTCTCTCTCTCTCTCTCACACACACACACACACAAATAAACGTTAAAAAATTAAAAAAAAATTTTGTGAATAATTGGAGAAAAGAATGTGGTGATGACTCATTCTGAACATAGGCTTTTCAAGTCAAGTCAAAATGGTATTGCCTTTTCTTCTGATTATTCATTATACCAGGGACTGAGAAAATGTCAAAGGCAGCATAGAGTTTCATCATTTGGAGCTCTGTGTGGACTGTCACCTTTTCAGAAAGGCAATTCCTAAGCGGTTGGTCTAAAGCAGCTATCCAGGTTAATAGCCATAAAATGTTACCTTACTGTTTTTATTTAAGACATTTATTGATATATAAAATTATAATGCAGCGACTTTATTTGTGTATTGCTTGGCTCCTTTCCCACTGGAATGCAAATTCCATGGGGTTGACAGTCTCATGTGTCTTAACCTTTACTGTATTCCTGCCATCTTAAACAGTACCCTAGCAGTAAGCACTCAATAAATGAATGTTGCTTAAATGCACTTTTTTTGATATAAATGATTTCCAAAATATAAATGTGAGGTATAATGATTATTTTGGCAAGCCATTTGACCAAGTGGTCCATTATTTCCTTGATAATGAGATAGAGAAATTTATGGGATGGCTTTATAGCTGCCAATTTGTGGCTTGGCTGCCAATTATTATAGACATTTCAGACCAAGTAGGGGTAGGGTTAGTTGCAAGACAGATCAGGGACAGAGGCTGGCTTCTGATTCCCTTACTTCTTCATTTGTAATTCTATCTGTAAACACATGAACATATCTAAATGATGGTACAAGTGAGGGGCTTACACTGATCCCAGAAGGATGCTTCATCCTGTCAAATTAACCTTCATTTTCTTATGCTTGCGTATCATGTTGCTCATTCTTTTATTTAACATTTATTTCATTCTGCTTTGTTTCATTCTTATTTATTTTATATAGTTTATAGTTTTGAATACATTTGAAATTCAAAAGGTAAGGTATGCATTGAAAAGCTTTCCTTTCACTCCATTTTCTGCCAACCCATCCACCTCCCCAGCCCATAAGAAACCAATGTTATTAGTTTCTTTGTGTTCTTCCAAAGATATTTTAGTCTATTTAAGAATACATACACATATATTTTTATATATTAATATTTATTTTGTCTGTCTATCTATCTATCTATCTATCTATCTATCTATCTATCTTCTCATCTCTTTTTATTTTTTTCCCACAAGCAGGGGAGGGGCAAAGGTGGAGAGAGAGAGCATCTTAAGCAGGCTCCATGCCCCACATGGGGCTTGATCTCACCACCATGAGATCATGACCCGAGCCGAAATCCAGAGTCTGACACTCAACTAACTGAGACACCCAGGCACCCCTCCCCTCTTGTTATGCAAATAGCATACTATGTATACTGTTCTGTACTTTTATTGTCCACAGATGTTTTAGAGAAAACTTCCATACATGTCCCTCAAGTATGTCCTCATTCCTCTTTTAGTGATGCATAATATTCCATTTTTTGACTGTTTCATAATTTCTTTAACTTATCCCTTAATGATGGACTAAAGTTTTTCCACATCGTTTACTATTATAAATAAAGCTGTAGTGGATAACCTTGTATGTTCTGTCATTTCACATCTGAGCAAGAGTATGTTTGTCTTCAGGGAAAAAAATTATAGAGGTAAAATTGCTGAGACATGTATTTGTAATTTTGGTAGATGTTGCTAAATTTCTCTCCAAAAGGGAGGGTACCAGTGCATATTCCCTGTTACCCCACATTCTTGCTAATAGAGCTGTTTTAGTTCTGAATTATGTCTTTCTATTATGAATAAGGCTGGTCATGTTTTCTGTGTTTGAGATCCATCTTCATTTTTTGACTTGTTTATGTATGTGCTTTGCCCATTTTACATTTGGATTACTGTATTTATTCATTTTCAGAATTTGTTATAGTTTTAGGAAATTAGCTTTTTGAGGGAGATATGGATCACATATATGTTGAAGTAGAAAATTCTTCTCCATATGGTTTCTGTCCATCTCTTTCCTAAGTTTATTCTTTTTAAAAAAATTTTTTTAATGTTTATTTTTGAAGGAGAGAGAGACAGAGTGTGAGTGGGGGAGGGGCGGAGAGAGAGGGAGACACAGAATCCGAAGCAGGCTCCAGGCTCCAAGCTGTCAGCACAGAGCCCGACGCAGGGCTCGAACTCACAAACCACAAGATCATGACCTGAGCCAAAGTCGTACACTCAACCGACTGAGCCACCCAGGCACCCCTTTCCTAAGTTTATTCTTTATTATTTAAGTTTTTGACTACTGTAAATGGGGTCATAATTAGGTTTTATGTATCTGAGTTGCTTACTATCTTGTATACGCTAGAGGTTGGCAAACTACAGCTTACTGGCAAAATATGGCCTACCATGTGTTTTTGTAACACATGTAGGAACAGTCATGTCTATTTGTTTATATATTTGTTTATATATATGGCTGCTTTTGCACTCCAGTGGCAAAGTTGAGTGTAGTTAAAATAGAGATTTATGTGGCCCACAAACCTAAAGTATTTACTGTCTGGACCATTGTGGAAAAAATTTGCTAACTCCTGTTATAAGCTTCTTCTTTGAGGGTTTATTCAATTCTTTAACTGTACAACTTAGTAAGTTGCATATAGTCAGTGCTCTGAATAGTACATAGTATGTTTAACTGACTAAGGAAAACCTAAAGCTGTTATTAGCCATTTGATAGAAATATGGCTTTCTCCAAATGAGAATGGTGTTAATTTTACAAATATTCATTGGCTATCTACTATATGTTTGGCACTATTTTACATTCTGTGGATATAGCAATTAACACAATACATAAAAAAATCCTATCTTTAAAAAAAACACTGGACATAACTAGGCAATTCCGGTTTTATTTGGCAACAAGAATTACTGTTCAACCTAGTACTGTTGTCTAAATAATAATTGTTAATATGTAATTACCTTCTATATCATTTGTTGATTGGCTGTCATTATAATCATTTTGTAAAATATTCTGACATTTTAAACACTTAAATTCATAACACCATTAATCTTTGATATGTGCAGTGTCCAGTAAGTTAGCCACTAGTCATATTTAGCTTTTGAGCACTTGAAGCATGGTTAGATTGAATTAAGATGTTGTAAAATACACAGTGAATTTTAAAGATTTATTACAAAAAAGAATATATCTTTAATAATTTTATAATATATGTTGAAAAATATTTTGGATCTATTGAGTTAAGTGAAAGGTATTAATAAAATTAATTTCAATTCTTTGTTTATATTTATGTAGCTATAAGAAAATTTAAAATTGCATGTATAGCTTACATTGTATTTCTATTGGACAGTCTTCTTCCGGAAACCTCCTTTATGCTTAGCTGGTGTTTCTCAAATATGGATTTTTAGTAGATGGGGACACAGGGTTAGGCAAAAGTTTAAAAGTTTTTTGCTGGGTTCACAGAGTCTTTAATGTGTTAGTTTGCAATGTTAATTTCCATGGGGATAGGCATTGTTTATAGCATTCCCTAAATACATTTTAATCAGAGCTTTCTTGAAATGCCCTTTGCTAGTCTCTGACCAAACTGGCAGCACTGTGCTGCACATCTGCTCATCTTGGAATCTGGTACAAAGGTACTGATAGGACAAGGCTTTAATTCACAAGGGCAGTCTTCAGTTCATTTTCTAGATTTTCCCTTGCTTTTCTAAGTAAAATCAATGCAAATTATTTCAAAATGTAATTCTATTGTTTGAATACAATTCACCAAATTTTGAAAAGTTTTGTTGATTAAAAAATATCAAGGTCAACTGGACTTATAAAAATTATTCATTTTCAAAATGTAGAGCTGTAAATGGGCTTGTCCTTTTGGATGGTGATGTAGAGAAATCCAGTGATGAATGGTATGGAAGTATTAGTTGAAAGTCCTATTTTTGACAGAAGAATATACCATTCACTTGACCTACACAGTGGGAAATGATAAATTCCAGAATACGATTGAGGTGGGAGTTACTTCAGTGACAAATGTTACCATTTATTATATTTGGAAGTCCTCTTTAGAAAGGCATCTAGGAGATAACTAGATGTAAGCCACCGTGTCATAAGCCTTGAATGAGCTTTCTATCATTCAACCCGTTTCAGAGTATGAGAGTGTCTCCTCTGAAGACATCGATCTCACACTTTCAGATCAACAGAATTTCAGCTCCGCACTTCTAGTAACTCAAAAACGGTTCTCAGGCTTTTCTCCAAACTTTTCCCCCATCATGAAATCCCGTAAGTTATATGACACAGAGACATACTACATTGTCGATGTTTTGGTAAGGACAACATGGACTTTTTTGTTAACATGCTGAATGTGCCTTTTGACTTCTGGCAGAAACTAAATGGAGTAGAAATTGTCCATCTTAATGATACAACAATGGTAGCCATTCCCCACAGAGAGAAAAGAATCCATTGCTACATTAACAGTCCCTTTTGGGACTCTCCTTGTGTTGTCTAGCTCTTGTAATTGAAACAAACAAAAAAAAGTGTAATTCTTTCCTTCTAGGCTTGGTTTTTCTCCTTTGTGGCAGAAAGCTTACCAAATTAGAATAAATGAAAGAAAGTATAAGAAAAGCAAGACTGTGGAGAAGCTGAGTAAGTGAACTCTTCTTGCCAAAGACTGTGTCTGGGCAGTGCATTCAAATTGGACATGGCAGAGCGGATCTGATTGTTGGTCCTGCTTAATGGTAAATTTCTGCAAAGTCAATTGACTGAGCATATCAGTGCTCTGAATTGACAGTTAAACCAGACCAAGCCCACTAAATTGGCTGTCCTTTGGTTCTCTGTTTTTCAGTCCTACAGAGTCATAAATCAAATAAACAACCATCCAACTAACAAATAAATCAAAACAAACCAGCAAAGTATAAAATAAATAACATAATTGAAACATTCTTTTTCCATTTGGTGTTCACACAATAGATCAACATAAAGTTTTTTTTGTTTTGTTTTGCCTTTTCTTTATTCTGTTCATGGGCTGGTGCTGGTGCTGGTGTGGACTTATAGACACTGAAAACTTACTTGCAAGGTTGCATTGAAATTTTAATCTAAAATTGAAATGTGTTGGCTTGTTATGAAGACTGCCATTGCATCATATTTATATACATGTGTGCTTGTGCTTGTGTAAGCATGTAATACTTAATGAAAATTACAAAATGCCATCTCACAAACTAACAATTAAATTGTTGATAAATCTGATCCAAGATGACCCATTTCATTTTCTTAGAGTAAGCCACTTTTTCAGTGTGTTTAATATAAAATAAGACATTTGACTGTAAAAAATTAGAATTATAAGTAGGCAAATTAGGAAAAATTAGCTGTAATTTCACCACCCAGAGATAGTCCTACTAAGGTGTTACAGCTTTCTTGACTTTTCTCTCACATTAAAACATGAGCAAATACCATACACAGTGGTCTTCTAAGCTGTCCTTTTTGGAGCTCCTGAGTGGCTCAGCTGGTTAAGCATCCACCTCTTGATTTGGGCTCAGGTCATGATCTCATGGTGATGAGATTGAGTCTTCCATTGGCCTCCATGTCGGGGTGGCTCAGTTGGTTGAGGTTTGACTCTTGATCTGGAGTCAGGTCATAATCCCAGGGTCATGGGATCAAGTCCTGTGTTGGGCTCCATGCTGAGAGTGAAGCCTGCTTAAGTTTCTTTGTCTCTCCCTTTCTGCCCCTCTCCCCTGCTTGCATGCTTTCTCTCTCCAGAATAAATTTTAAAAAAGGAACAAGTACATTTAAAATATTTTTGGTTACATGTTCTGAAATAGCCTTTTAGAAATGATATGTGTACCTATGCATAATTATCCAATATGCAGTATAATAGTGAAGGAAGCAGGTAATCTCTGACTGTAGGAACCTGACAACCTAGGAAGATGATGCTTAGCTATATTTTGTATAGTTAATTACTGTGATTTAACAACAGTGTCATCACTTTACTTAATAAAAAAACACATCTAACATTTATTAATTTAAATGTTTTGAAAATAAGCATTTAAAAACAAATATTTTATTTAAGTGAGCCTGAATTTTGGTTTTACTTAATGGCTAATACCTACAGTTAGTTGACTTAGCACAGCAGGGGTCTAAACTGATCATTAAATCCACCAAACCCACTAAATTGGCTATCCCTTCATTCTGTTTTCCAGTCATATTTCCAGTACAAAAAAAGTAGCAATCAGAAAAATAATTTATAAACTATAAATTAATAAAACACTAGTAGCACCTCAGAAGCTCCTCTCAAGCTCTCATTTTCTAATTCCTCTCTCATCATCAATGATGATGACTCTTCACAGACAACAAAAGAAAAACTAAATAGGACTCTATCAAAATTAAAACTCTTTTGTGCATCAAAGGACACTATTAGAATAAGAAAACGACACATAGACTGGGAGAAAGTATTTGCAAATCATACATCTGATAAGGGATTAATACTTAGAATATATGAAGAGCTCCCAAATCCAAAAACAACAATGTAGAGACACAAACAACTTGATTAAAAAAATGGACAAAGGGCTTGAATAGACAATTCTCTAAAGAAGATATACAAATAGCCAATAAATACATGTATGAAAAGACACTCAACATAACTGGTCATTAGAGAAATGCAAGTCAAAACCATAATGAGATACCACTTCACACCCATTCAGATAGCTGTTAACAAAACAAAACACAACACTCAGGAAAATAACAAGTTGGTGAGGATGTGGAGAAAGTGGAATCTTTGTGCATTGCTGATGGGCATGTAAAATGGTCTAGCCAGTATGGAAGAGACTATTACATTTCTCCCAAATAATTAAATATTGAATTACCGTATAATCCAGCAATTCTACTTTGGGGTGTACACTAAAATAATTGAAAGCAGGGATTCAAACAGATACTTGTATAACAATGTTTATAGCAGCCTTATTCACAGTAGCCAAAAGGTAAAAACTCAAATACCCACTGGCAGATGAATAGATAAAAAAATGTGGTACATATTTATTATTCAGCCCTAAAAGTGAAGGAAATTCTGATATATGCTATAACATGGATTAATTTTGAAGACATTATCTTAGTGAAATAAGCCAGATACAGAAGGACACATATTGTGTGACACCATTTCTATGAGGTACCCACAGTAGTCAAATTCAGAGAGAGAATTTGCATTCTCTGCATAGAGAGAAGGTTGCAGAGGCTGGGGTAAGGGAGAATGAGGAGTTCTTGTTTAATGGGTACAGAGTTTCAGTTTGGGATGATGAGAAGAGTTCCAGAGATGGATAGTGGTATTGGCTGCATAATAATATAACTTTACTTGATGTCACTAAACGCTACACTTAAAAATGGTACATTTTAAGTGCACCTGGGTGGCTCAGTCGGTTGAGTGTCTGACTCTTGGTTTCACCTCAGGTCATGATCCTAGGGTTGTGGGCTCTGTGCTAAGCTTGGAGGCTGCTAAGTTTCTCTGTCTCTCCCTCTGCCCTTATCCCCCCGCTTGTGCTCTCTCTTTCTCTAAATTAACAACAAAAAAGGTACATTTTATATTACATATGTTTTACTATATGCACAGAGATGATGACTCTCCTTTATTAGTTCTGTATGTTTTTGCACTTTAAGTTGAATTATGCAGTGTACCTTTTTGTGTGTGTGTGTCTGAGTTTTTTACCTCAACATTACTCTTCACATTCATGTTGCAGGTGATAGTCCCCTGTTTATTTTAATAGCTTTAAAGTATTTGTTAATAGGAATAAACCACATTCTCCTGTTGATGGGTACTGATTCTAGTTTTTGCTTCTTTTTTCGTTTGTATGTTCTTTGCTATTTTGCCTAGGACTGTTATTCTTTAACATGTCTGTCTGTGACACATAAATATATCTCTACCGAGTGTATACTTAGGAGAAGGAATTGCTGGGTTATCAGGTATGCATTCCACAGTCTCATGGAGTTCCAGTTGGTTCCATATTCTCATCAACACTTGGTATTGTAGTTTGCTTAGCTATTGCAGTGGGTTTGTGGTGCTGTCTCATTGTGACTTTAATTTACATTTTCCTGAAGACTAATGATGTTTACTATGGTTTAATAAGTCCTTTGGCAATTTGGATATCCTGTTTTATGAAGTAACTCTTATCAGTTTTTCTATTCGGTTGTCTTTTTGTTTGTCTTATTGGTTTATAGGAATTCTTTATTCTAGAGCCTTTGTGGGATACATGTATTCCAAAAAAAAAATGTCCACTGTCTTGCTTTTTAAAACTGTCTTAACGGTGCCTCTTGATAAGCAGAAATCTTCAATTTTAATATAGGAAAATTCAACATTCTGTGCTTCTATGGCTAGTGGTTTTGTGTTCTGTTTCAGAAATCTTTTGCTTAACCCAAACTTCTAAAGATACTATCCTATGTTATCTTCTAGTACATTTATGCTTTCTTTTTTTTGCATTTAGATCTATAAGTTACTTGGAATTGATTTTTGTGTATGGCATGTGTTTGGTGGTGGGTGGGGGGTAAGTTGATAACTCATTTTTTCCATATGGATAATTGACACAGCATCATGTATTTAAAGGACCAATTTTACCCACTACCGTTCAATGTCACCTTTGTCATAGCCAAGAGAAATGAAAGCAAGCATAAGTCTATCCAAAGACCTGCATACTAACATCCACAGCAGTGTTGTTTATAATAGTGAAAAACTAAAAACAATCCAGGGGCACCTGGCTGGCTCAGTTGGTAGAGCATGTGACTCTTGATCTCAGGATTGTGAGTTCAAGCCTCATGTTCAGTGTGGAAATTACTTAAAAATAAAATCTTTAAAATAAAATAAAATAACCCACATGGTTACCCACAGATCAGTGTGTAAACAAAATGTGATACATCCATACAATAGGAAACTTATCAGCAATACAAAAGTAATGAACTGCTGATACCCTCAGTAACATGGATTGAAATAAAAAAATAATTATACTGAGTGAAAAAATTCAGATAAAATAGTATAAATCATATGATTCCATTTCTACAAAATTCTAGAAAATACAAACTAATCTATAATGATAAAAAGGAGATCAGTAGTTTTCTGGGGGAATAGAGGATAAGGAGTAGCAAGAGAGTAGGATTATGAAGGGGCATGAGAAAACTTTTGGGGGTATTGAATATTTTATACTGATTGTGGTGATCATGTTACAGGTGTGTAACATGTTGAATCTCATTAGGGTTAAACATTTTAAATATGAATGGTTTTTATACATATAAAGCTGTCAAAGATCAACCAGAAAGAGAAAATTTCCATTGTGATTTCTTCTGTTTCATGGATTATCCAGAACATTGATAATCTTCTAAACATTTGTGGATTTTTTAGTTATTTTTTGTTGTTCTTGTTGCCATTGACTTGTAGCTTAATTTTATTGTGGCTACTACCTGCTTTTAACACATTAATCATTGAAAAACTTGCTTTATGGACCAGAATGTGGTCAGTATTGGTAAACATTCCATATGTACTTGGAAAGAATGTGTATTTGCAGTTGTTAGTTGTAGTTTTCTATAAACATCAATTAGATGAATTTTGTAATATAGGTAATTCAAATAATTTCATTATTTTATCATCTTTTGTCTGCTTGTTCTATCAGTTATATAGGCAGATATTTTGATCTGCAGTATCATGTGGATTTTTCTATATTTCCTTTTAGTTCCATCAACTGTTACTACATTTGCAGATGTAAAGCAATGATGTTAGGTGCATATTTATTTAAAATTGCTATATTTTCCTGGTATATTGACCCTTTTGTCAGTATGAAGTTTCCTTCTCATTTCTAGTAATGCTATTTCCCTTAAATTTGATTTTGTCTGTTATTAGTAAAGCTAAGCCAGTTTGTTTTGATTAGTGTTTGCTTTGTGTGGTGTATTCTTTTCTGTCTTTCTACTTTGAGGCTTTCTAGGTCTTTATACTTTAGATGTGTTTCATGTAAGCAAAGACAAAGACTCTCTTTTATTTGGATTACATAGCTGTTTACCATAATGGAATTACTGGTATATTTTAATTTAAATCAACCATCTCACTTTTCTTTCTCTTTGTCCCACTTATCTTCTCTTTTTCTTTTCTTTCTCCTTTTGTATTGTTTCTTTTAGCCCCTTTATTTCTCCACCATTAGATCTCTCTTGCTAGTCTTGTAGTAGTTACCCTAGAAATTACCACATGTATCTTTAAATCATTAAATAACATCATTTAGTATATTTCCACCTCCTGGACAATGTAGTAACTTTAGAACATGTTAATTCCACTTCCTCCCTCGGCCTTTTATGGTATTATTGCTAATGTATTTGTTTCTTGCATTTATATTAGATATTTATGTAGATATTTTAAGCCTTATAGGTATTTTTGTTATTACTTTATACAACTGTGCATTTAAATACATCTTCATACTACTCCTTTTCATTGCTTTTTATATCTTTCTTTATCTTCTTCTAAATGTGATCATTTTGCTTCTACTGAAGAGCACTCTTTGGTGCAGATCTGCTGCTTATAAATTCTCTGAGTTTTCAGACTTTAACTTCATTTTTTAAATGTTATTTATTTTTGAGAGACAGAGAGAGAGCAAGCAGGGGAAGGGCAGTGAGAGAGAGAGAGAGAGAGAGAGAGAGAGAGAGAGAGAGAGAGAGAATCCCAAGTAGGCTCCATGCTAACAGCATGTTGGGCTTGAATTCATGAACTGCGAGATCATGACCTGAGCCGAAATCAAGAGTTGGAGGCTTAACTGACAGAGCCACCTAGGAACCCCTCAGCTTCATTTTTGGAAGTCAATTTGGCTGGGATTAGAATTATAGGTTTGGTAATTTTTTCTCTTTTCCCCCCTCTGGCACTTTGAAGATATAATCCCACTGTCTTTGGTTTCTATTGTTAATAAGCTCTTAGTCTTACTGTAGATCCTCCAGAAATAATGTGACATTCTTTCTAGTTGTTAAACTTTTCTCTTTGTCTTTGTTTTTTAGCAATTTTATCATGTTGTGCCCAGGTATGATTTTTCTTTGTATTTATTTTATTTGGGATTTGTAGTAGCACTTTTCAGATTTTGCTTTTGCTCCCATTCTGTCTCTCTTCTTTGGGGACTCCAATTATACATATTAGACCTTTTGCCCATATTACACATGTCTCTTACACTCTTTTTAATATATTCTCCTCTCTCTGTCTCCTTTGGTTGGATATTTTCTTCTGATTTATCTTCCAGTCTATTGATTCTCTGTTTAGCTGGATTTATTCTGCTTTTTAACTTATTCATTGAATCCTTTATTTCATTTATTGGATTTTTTTAGTTCTACAATTTCATTTGACTTTTTCTTTATAATTTTCAGGTCTTTGCTTGAAATTCATTTTATCATGTACTTTTAAAAACATAACACTTAGTTATGCTTTAAAGTCCCTATATGATGATTCTAATATCTGTAAGAAGATACCCACAGAAGAGTGGGTCTATTTCTATTGTCTTTTCTTATTTTTATTTTTAGCTATTTTTTTTTGTCATGCCATGCATGTGGGTCATTGTTTATAAAAATTATAGAGACAGTTTGAATTTCTGGATCATATCTTACTTCAGGCAGGATTCACATTTGTTTTTGGCATGCAGATAGCCTAGCCTGCATATCAGTTTGATCCATTCGTGGGTAGAGCAGATACAAAGCTGGGCTTCAGTTCTGTGAGGGTTATTTTATTTAGAGTTTATACCCTTAAGTTATAGCACTTCAAGAGTACCAACTCGAAGCCCAAAGTGTTTACTTAGGCCCTTCCTACTGGGTGAACTCAGAACCGCAAATTTTGTGAGACTACAGTAAACTCTGTTCAATTCTATAGCCTTTCAGACACTATTTTCTGTTCAGCTTTTCTTACTTTTCAGCTGCTTCTTGAGAATTCACAAATAGTTCAAAAGCGGTGCCAAATGCCAGTTCACTTCTCTGGGTTTCTTTCCTTTTTAAGATCTTGGTCCTTCAAATCCTCACTGTCTTTGTAGCTCTCTGACTGCCTTCCAATTGATGTTTGTTTTAATTTTTTCCAGCTTTTATAGCGATTGAGAGTAGTAAGGTTCATTTCAAATAAAATGGTCTGCCATTTTAAGGAAGGGAAAAAATCAGTATGATTTGGATTTATATGTTGTTATCATTTCTGTTATTTTCTCATATTTTTATCTCTCTGATAGTAAAGAAAACTGAAGCATATACAGATTTTGCTTCAGGCAAAATTCATAGTTAATGACTCAGCTAAGAATTCCTTTTATATCTCTGAGCAGCTAAGAATTTTCTCACTATTCATACTAGATCTAGTGCTTTTACCTAGGATAGATAATAGAAATACTGGAAATGACAATTTTATGATATTGCATATTCTGCTTAGAAAAATGATTATTTTCCATTTATAGATATTTATTTATTTATTTTTTTTTTTAATTTTTTTTTTCAACGTTTTTTATTTATTTTTGGGACAGAGAGAGACAGAGCATGAACGGGGGAGGGGCAGAGAGAGAGAGGGAGACACAGAATCGGAAACAGGCTCCAGGCTCCGAGCCGTCAGCCCAGAGCCTGACGCGGGTCTCGAACTCACGGACCGCGAGATCGTGACCTGGCTGAAGTCGGACGCTTAACCGACTGCGCCACCCAGGCGCCCCTCCATTTATAGATATTTAAATCCTGTTTGTGATTAGTTGTGTCCTAACTTTTGTTTGGGCTTAAACATGTGGATTCCAATAATCCACATGTATTGGGTACTTAGACATAATGCCAAGGCTTTTATGTGCATCGGCTCATTCAGTCCTCACAGCAAACCTCTGAGGTAAGACGTATTTTCATCTTAATCTTGAGACAAGATAGCTGCATTTCAGAGGGTTTCATTAACTTGCTCAAGGCACACTATTAGTAGGTGATGGAGCAAGTGCTTGAACCTGTAGTGGAATGAGCAGTGGTGTTTGAAATGAGACAGACCAGCCTTGATACTCTAGAATTATCACTGGGTGGCTGTGTGGGCAAGGTCTGAGCCATAGAATCCTCATGTGGTAATGATATGACTTGCTTAACAATGTGGTGTCCAGAAAGTCAAATAAGTTATATGAGTGTACCTGGTATACACGAGGCACTATCTGAATGCTAGAGCCCTTCCTTCCTTCTTGTGTAAACATAAATATTTGAAAAAAACCTTAAAGTTTACAAAAGACTTTCAAGAACAGGTATTTACCCCATTTATCAATTCTGAGTGATAATCTGGATAGGTAGAGATGTGGAAATGACGTATCAGGGATGTAAAGTGACTTGCCTCCAATTACTCATTTTACATGTAGAAGAATTAAGCTCTGTTGATTGCAGCGCACCTAGATTAACACCATAAATATGTCCTGAAAAGGGAATTTTATGTAAATTACTTAATATTTCAATTGTACAAGAGGAATCTGCTATTTAAAGGATCCCTGCAGTGAATGCTTTTATGAAGTCAGGAATAATTCTGGAAATGAAAATTATATTCCACTAATTTATCTGTTTTACAAATTTGGCTTTTAATGTTTCTTAAAGTTGGTGGTGTCTGATATTGACTTTTCCATCCTCAAAATGTCTTTCTGTTGATAAGATATTGTTACTTCATTTCTAGAATCTAATTAAAGTAGATAGTTTTCTAAGGGACAGCAAATGTCAAAATCCACTAGGGTTAATTGCTTGCAGTGTATTTTAAAAGTAAAGGAACATGCAAAATCAATAAAACCGTGGTAGCAGAATTAAATTATCTTGCAACTGTTTTCTTCAAATGTATGATTCATTTGAACATTTTAACGTTTTGTTCAAGAAAGGCATTTAGGTTACAGCTGTGTCTTCAACTGGGTGCTACAATGACTCAGCTGGCCTTGGTGTACAGGTAAGGTGGTCTTCTTTCTGGCAAGTGCTCTGGATGGTTTGTTTTATAAGAAGAGGCCAAATTTACCCTCAAGGCATCCAGTTGACTAGGAGATTCATCTTCCAGACTCTTGGCAGAAGACATACTTCAAATTCCCCTTTTTTCTGGTCTTACCAAGCTCAGCTACTTAACTATATTTACCTTTAGAATGCCTAAAGGATCTTTGCTCCATCCATTTATCAGGATCAAAGGATTCCAGTCTTTCTCCTCAGACGTGACCAGAGGAAAGCATTCATGGTGCAACACACTTGTGTCCTTGAGCAGCTCACCATGTGGTATATGACCCAGGTCTGAGGTATCAGTCTTGAAGTGCTGCTGAAACTCCTCTCCTTTCTCTGCCACTTACCTGCAGCCTTCTAGTGTGTGGAAGACACCAGCATTAAAATCATTGCTCCTAAACTGTTGTTGAAAATGTGGTATAACGGGCATTAGGAGAATCTGTGGGAGATTCTTACATCTCTGAGCAAGTAAAGGTATGCTTTTCTTAAAGTACAGAGTTATTTTTAGAATTCTGTGATGATTGTTAGAAATCATATTTCTTCTTTGCTTTGACTGCTAAGTAGCTCAGAACCAAATTTCTAGTACCTATCCAGAAAAGTAATGTATTACAGGATTTATCTTGTTTTCCTGCTGTTGTTTTTATTTACTTTTCCTTCCTTCCATTCTCCCTTCCTTCTTACCCCAGCCCCTTCCTCCCCAACACCCACTTCCTCCCTTCCTTCCTTTTTCCCTCCCTCCCTCTCCATCTCTCTCTTTTCTTATGTCTTTTGTATTGTTGCATATATGGATTTATTTTAGCTATCTATAAACATTTTTAGAATGATGTTGGGGTATAAAAATAAGTAGCATACTTCTCTGTATATATATATTCTTGAGAGTAATTGATTATTAAATCTTCCTGCCTTATTTATAGATTTTATCTTGATATAATATTTCTTAAATCTTCTTCTTGCTTTAATATGAAAAAACTTATGATGTTAAAATGTAATTTAGATCTGTGTATTTATTAAGCACCCATGAAAAAATTCTTGGGGAAGACAATTATTCACTTTTTAATATATATATATATATATATATATATATATATATATATATGGAGAGAGAGAGAGAGAGCAAGCTTTATTTAATATATATATACTTTATTAATTTATTTAATATATATATATATATATAGAGAGAGAGAGAGAGAGAGAGAGACAGAGAGAGACAGAGAGCAAGCAGGGGAGGGGCAGAGAGAGAGAGAGAGAGAGAGAGAGAGACAGACACAGAATCCGAAGCAGGCTCCAGGCTCTGAGCTGTCAGCACAGAGCCTGACGTGGGGTTCGAACTCATAAACCATGAGATCATGACCTAAGGCAAAATTGGACACTTAATAAACTGAGCCACCTGGGTGCCCCTCTACATACATATATATTAATTATATTTATTAGTCTTCCCCCTGTAGAATATAAGTTCTAAGAGGGCAGAATATATCTCATGTGTTTAGCATATAATATATATTGACATATAAAAGGAAATTCAATGAATACTTTTGAGTGAATGAATAAACAAATTAATACTTCATAAATTTTCTAATGCTCGATCATTATGAATACAGCATTTGATTTTTAGTGATGATGTTATACATACACATATATTTAAGAACTTTAATTTTGTACTTATCACTTACATTTAAATTCTGCTTCTCTAGATTGTAATTTTTCAATTAAATATCCATTGCTAATGACATCTTTTCATTAGTTCTCTATAGAAATATGGTCACACATCATAAAGAGGAGCAATATGGCATTTTCTACCCATGTGGAAAGAGCAATTATCCTGAACTAAGCCTAACATTTAATATCTCTGCATCTCTCTGTTAGTTCTTGGGAGTCATCACTATAATTCAGTTGCTTTATTTTTCCTTATATTGGGAAAGAATAGGGAAGTAACATTTACTGAGTGCCTACTAGGTGATAAGTGGTTGCCATGTATTTAATTATATTTATTTCATTAATTCCGACAGTAGTTCAGTGAGGAAAATACTGTTAGCATCCCCATTTCATAGACCAGGCAACAGAGCTCGAAGAGGTGCTATAAATTTCCCACATCACAGCTCCCGGGGATGGACTCTGGCTGTGTGGCCACAGTGTGTCCCTCTGCCATACTGACCTCGACTCCAGGCCATGCTTACTGTTTCTCAAGCATCAGCTTCTTGCCTCTGTCTGGCCCTCACCTTTCTCAGGTCTTCCTTACCCCGTGCTTTTATTCTTTTATTTGGTTGGTCAACAGTGTTCCTAGTCATGTGACAGGAATGCCAAACTAAGCCTTTTGGTGTTCAGTAACTAGCTTTTTCCATTGAGGTTTTTGAGCAGAGGACTGTTTATCCAGGGAGCAGAGGGTAGGTTGTGTGACAGCCACAGCAGCTAGAGATGCATGAGTGGGCAGGTGACAGTCTGGAGGCCGGTTGGCAAAATAATGGCCCCCAAAATGTCTGTGTCCTAATCTCTGGAACTTGTAAATATATTATATTACCTAGTGAAAGGGTCTTTGCAGATGTGAGAGGGTATACTGTTTTATCCAGGTGGCCCTATTCTAATCACATGAATCCTTAAAAGCAGACAACTTTTATGGATGTGGTCAGAAGGAGATGTGGCTCAGAAGAATGGTCTGAGAAATGCACTTTGAAGACAAAGCAAGGGGGCCAGGTGCCAAAGTATGTAGGCAGCCTTTAAAAGTTGGAAAAGGCAAGGCAAGGGATTCTTTCCTAGAGGCTCCACAAAGGAACACAGCCCTGCTGACACCTTGGTTTTAGTCCAGTGAGACCCCTGTTGCACAGAATTGTACAACAGTAATAGTTGCTGTAATTCACTAAGCTTGTGGTAACTGGTTATGGCAGCAGTAGAAAACTAATATAAAGAGACATTTAGCCTACAATGGGGCAGTAGGAATTTCACTCTTCTGCTCAGAACTCTAGCTTTCCCTCCTCCCCACAGCTTGAAATCTCAACCTTCTTGCCCAGTTCTCCAGGTTCTGTGTGACCTGCCCATGCTGCATTTCTCAATGGTGGCCCCTCTGAGCTCCATTGGTTAGGCCACTTTCCTTTTTGCCCCATGAACCCATGGTGCTCACTTTCCTGTCTGTACATGATGTTCCTTCCAAGAAAGTTACCTGTTCTTCCATTTCTTTTCTTGATTGCATCTGCCCTTTTTGAGCCCTGTCCTTTCTGATCAGCTCCAGTGTCAATGTCCAGGAGATACAGTCAGCACTCCACTATATTCATACATTTCATCTGTGCTGTATGTTACCAAGTTTTCTTAGCTGTTTGACATATTATATCCTATTTTGTATTGGTTGCTACTTTTAAAAAATGCCACATATTATTCTATAGTGTATTAGAAAATGTGATTTAGTGGAAAGATCATGTGCCTAGAGTTCTGAATAAGCACTTTTCTAGCTGTGCACCCTTGGTGAGATATTTAACCTCTCTGAACCTTGGTTTCCTTATCTGTAAAATGGAAGTGGTCGTATCTACTTCACAGGATTTTTCTAAGGATTAAAACATTCCAGAATGCTTCATTCCTCTGCTCCTGGAGGGCAGAGACAATGCCTTATTATTCCTCCACATGCTGTCAACATCCATTACTATGCTTAGGCACAAGGTAGGCTTACAGATTGACCTCTGTTTATTGGCAAACTTGCATGTCTTGTTGCAGATTTTTCCATCATTTCTGTACTTTCACACCCCACCACTAACCTTTCATACAGCATTATGTAATGGCTGGTTTAAAAGTTTTAGCTTTTATATCGTCTATTGAATTTCTGGAAGACCTCTAATTTTCCAAAATGTTTATGGAGACTGACCTCCAGATAAAACTCCCGTGATTACCCAGGGTTTCTCCCCATGGATTCTCTGCAAGTGCCCCATTTTATATTATTTCCTGATCTCAACATACCTAACTCCACAAAGCTGGTCTCCTATTTCTTGATGTCTTTCATCTTTCATTTGATATGGACACCGTTTCAGGTTTATTGCCCATGGATACAGGTGTTTCTGTGATAGGCCAGGTGTTTTATAATATATGAATACTTTCACTGACTGCATTCTCAAGATTTGAGGGATGCAGGTTATCTGCTTTGGAAACATTCTTTGCTTTTCATGGTTCTCGATTTCGTCTCTATTTCAAGAAACATTAACCCTTGGTTGCTCTCTTTGGCTACCTTTTTGTGAGTTTTAGATGTGTTCCTTCCATGGCCCTGACTAGCCAGAAGAGCAGTCTTTCATTTCTTCAGGAAGTCTCTGTTCTTCCCTCTTCTCTGATTACATCCTGATGATAACCCTGTCAGGTCTGGATCTTTTGTCAGTGAACTTTGCTTCTTACCATTGTATTTTTATGCTAGTATTACAGTGTCTGACATCTGCTTGGCTTGAACTTGCTGGAAGAAATCTTTATAGGCAAGATGATTTATTGCTAAAAATTGAGTCCCAAGTGTGTCTTAGGAAACCGTGTGTGTGTGTGTGTGTGTGTGTGTGTGTGTGTGTGTGTGTGTAGATTTTAGAAGAGGGGTTCTTTCTTCCTTACATTGATTTTCTTTGACTGGGGTAATTTTTGCAAAGAGTTTCAGACTAACACCTATTTTTGGAAAGAAGCATTCATAATTCTTTGAGACTATTTTTGTCTCTAGAATGTCTAACAATTCTTTCTCTCTGTATGTGGTCAATATAGTTGGTTCTTAACCTGGTATGCCTGGGAAGTAGTATATAGCAGGCCACTACAGGAATGTCCCCAAACTTTGATCAATGTATAAAATTTGTTTTTGCTAACACTGAGTCATACTGTTATGCTTTTAGGGTGTTGTCTGTCAGATGAATCACTGACTTGAGCAGACTATGTAATGTACTATATAGTGGGATACAGCTGGTGGCATTTAAAAGTATGGCATAATGTCAACCTAGTGCCAAAGAAAGAGTTTCCATTTACTGAAACATTAATTCTTAGCCTCATTAATTCTAAGAGATTGTGGTCAAGGCAGAAAACATCTCATAGAGATAGATTGCTGCAAGGTGACCAAGGGTAGTAAGATAAGATACTTTTACAGAGATGCAAAACATGGTTACGCTGTGATAATGATGTTTTGTAAATATTGTTGACGTTTTATAATGTTGTTTTGTCTTTTTATACTTTCAAATATAAAACCAAAAAAGGCTAATATGTGAGGAATATGTGAATATCTGAATATTCAAAGCTTTAATATGAGCATTCTAAAAGGAAGGAAGGCTTTCTGTGCTGTATATTTCAATTGGGTGAAGGAGAAATAGAATTTTGCATTATCAGTTACTTTTCAGGAACCTATGTCCTGATTGCTGTAAACTTTTTGAAAATAGGTGACAATATACTTATAATTATTTCCAAAAAAATGGGACTAAGCGTTTCTGAAACATTTTTGTTTCTTAGAAGATGTTCAACTATTTTCCTTGGTGCCCTTCTCTACCGACAGCTTACAGAAGTGGACAGGTGGGCTGGAAACAGCCTTTCTTATGCAAAGCTGTTTATGAACTACCTTTTATACAAATTGCTCCATCAAAGCAAATGTGCAGAGTTCTCTACTAGTAATTTATGATAGCCTCCACTTAATAATAGGGATAGCAACTGCTTTTACATAGATCAGATTTTGTTGCTCATAAATTCTATGCTGATGTTAACGCATTTCTACAAATTTGTAGCAAGAAGGGCTTGCTAGGCATTTTCATACTTGCTTTTCCATTGCACAATACTTTGGGCTTCCCTTTATTGAAACTTCCAGAGCTTTGCACATAGGATGAATTACAATTGGTTTTTAGATTTTCCTGAGGGCTAGAGTTTCAGAAATTTGCTTGATTAATTTATTCAACAAATATTTGTAAATATTTAACATATTTAGGGAAAACTCCCAGAAAGTCAAGGTCAAAGGAATGAAGTACCATATAAATATTAAGTAAATATAGCATCAGAGGTCCTCACGGTTTTCTTTGCCACAGTGTTCACCTCATTCAAAGTGATAAAACTCCCTTATGGAAATAAGTTCCGTGTTTGAAAATCTCTTGCTTTTATCATTTGAAAAAAAAGTCTACAAATGAGGTCATTGTGATGAACCCCCTCACCAGATGAGGAAACCAGAAACTCTGAGATTATCCCCAAGGAAGTAGAAGAGACTGGTGATTAGACTTTTATCTGAATGTTAGTTTTGCATTTTGACCAGAAGGGTGCACTGTTGTATTTTATTTATTGCTTGGGCAGGGGGTGGGGGGGGGGGGAGAAAAAGAAAACAACAGTGTTCTTTCCAATGAACTTAATTCATACATCCTTGTAATTTGTGCTTTCTTTTGAATTTTATTAGCATTTTAGTTTCAATTCTTAACTTCCTAGGTTCTTTTGAGTCCTTTCTTGAAGGCTCACAGAGAATGGTACCAGTATGCCAAAAACCTGACACAGCAACACTGTTTTACCTGTTCTGGTTTTCTCTCCTCTGAGGGAGGAATTTATCATCTTTGTTACAGATGAAACAGGTTTGGCAGTAGATGCTTCCAGATGTAACGCTCTGGAATGTTCCCAACCTTGACATCTGGGGTTCAACTAGCTCATGCTCAACTTTCTTTTCTGCTTTCCTGGGCTGAGGTTAATGGGGGTTACATAGTCATCCTCTAGGTGTCATTTAGGCCCCCCGAATCGTTACTGTTGGGATTTTCGATTTTCATAGGAAAACATGTATGTGCACTGTCCCTCCTAACTAGCTCTTTTAAAAACTAAAAATAACATCACAACAACAAAAATCCTTTATTCTGAAAGTTTATTGCTAATGAATCATTATAGGTAGATCGTACAAGAAAGTAATAGGACACACATGAATACTTTTTTCAGAGACTTCTTTGGAGATAAAATTTTGGTCATAGTTACATATAGAGAGAAATGCATGCCTGATCTCAGATTTCTCAAGCATGGAATTGGCACAGTAGACTTCTAGTCCTTTCTTAACAACATTATTCATAGTTCTTCCAAGAATTTTTCCAAGCATACACTATCATGATTTTTAATTAATAACATCTACAAATATGAAGGGATTGCCTTTTAAATAAGTAAACACAAAGAAAATGGTAGTATCAAGTCAGAGAGATAATGTATAAATGGCCCATCATAATCTTACCTGTGTGTAAAATGTAAAGAAAAAGATTAGAAGAAAATATATCTAAATGAACAATGTGGTTTTCTTTGGGTGGTAGGATTATCAAAGATTTCTTTCTGCCTTTTTACACTTCTGTAATGTTAAAGTTATCTATGTGAGAATAATATGCTACATTTATAATTAGAAAAGAGAAAGAAAAATATCTTGTCCTATACAAACTAAAATAGTCAAAGCAATTTAATAGGAAGCTTCCTAACATCATCTTGTTACAAATACCAGATTTTAACATTTAAAGGCAGAAGTTTTAAAATGTAAGCGGTCATATATATTTATGGATTCAACATTTAAAAATCAGCTTAAACTAAAAAAATGTCCAATTTCTATGGGATGCTTTGCTATGTACATGTGCATATTGATTTAATACATGAAGTTACCATTTTCATAGTAGCCTCCATTCCTATTCCATATTCCACAACCACAGCTAAAGCACTGACACCTATCTGAGTACAATTCAGTAAAATAGCTGGCATCACTCTTTTTTTTGTTTCTCTTTTTCTTTTTGGATTTGGCCAGCTCTTGGACTAAATTAACCCAATCAACTAATGACCTTATGTCATGTATGCACAACTCAATTAACTGCAAATATTTGAACCTATTAATGATCAACCAGTCTCTTTAACACTTTTGCTTCTGTTTCAGTTTTCTGTTATTTTGGTTTTGTAGGTCAAGTGCAAGAGGTTGAGTCTGCAGCTAGACAAGAGCAGTAACCCTTATTATTGGGATGGTCACCACCCGGTGGATAGTAAAAGTTTGATTTTCACCTACATGGGTCCACTAACTAACCTTTTCTCATCTGGGACTAGGGTGAAGTGAAGGAGGTATTTTTGGATAACATACTTGTGGATAACTCTGGGAATAGTTAATCCATGAATATTTTTCTGAAGACTTTCTTAAGACTTTTATATGTGTTGGTGGGTCAGTCATTGGTGTTCGTACTCTGTTGAAGATGTAATGATGGAATTTGAATCAAAGGAATAAAAATTCAAAATTATGGAATGCACAGTTAACACATCAGAGTTTTTCCTATATTATTCCCATGCAACTCCAATATACCATTAATACATATGTGTTTAACTAGAACATAATTACTTATAGCTGAAGTTTCACCATATTTTAGCTGTAACAAACATGAGGGATATGAAAATCTTTCAGCAAAGGCAGTAAACCACTATGGCAGTATTTCTCATCTCTTGGTAGGATATTGGGAGTGGAGTAGGCATATCAGACCTTCCAGTAGGATGTGTTGGGGTTAAAAAAAAAAAAGCATACCTTTCTTCACCCTCCAGTTGAAAATTCTGTGTATTAAGCATTATGGTGTCTCATCTGTAGTACATAATTTTTATAATTTGTGTGTACTTAGCTTTATCCTTACTTGGTAACAAGCAAAGAAGAGCTGTACTTGTTCATTTATTTCCTACTTCATTTCACAAAGGCTATGAGACAGCATCTTAGTCATCTTTCTAGCTCTATAGCCTTAGCACCAACCCTTGCACACAATTGATGCTTGATGAATACTTTAGAAATGATATTTGAGATATGTTAATGAGTTAGAAGTTTACCAGAATAAAGAAAAGTCTTTTGAATTTCAAAGACATTTGAGGCATGAATTCAAGGGTGAACAGATGTGGGGTTGAGTGATTACATGAGTTCAGGCTAGTGGTACAGGGCAGACTGTATGTAAGAACTGTCCTGGCTGACCTCACATACCAACCACTAAAGACAGGAACACCATCATTCTTTGTGATCACATTTTATTTCACTTCATTTAGACTGATTATAGTAACCATTTAAAAATCCTCATCTACTAGTTCCAAAATCTGGTTCAGCTTGGAGGAAGAATTGGTTGATTTTCTTTTCTTTTGAGACAGTGTTCCATTTTCTTCATTCTTCACATGGTTGGTAATTTTGAATTGTGTCCTAGATGTTATTTGTTAAGCTGTGGAGGTTCTGTATTCTGTTATTTACTCTCATGAATATTGCTTCTTTTGTTTTAGTAGGCAATTATGTTGACTGGCCTTGCAAATCCTATTTCTTGCAGTGGTAATGTAGACCTCAGTTCAGATATTTTGTCACTAGCTGAGCTGTTTTGAGCCTGTTCCATGGTTGTGTGGTTCAAGGATCAGTTAGAAATGTAGGTGAGGAATTTGACAATTCTTTCTCTAGGTCTTTCCCTTCCAGGATCAACCCACTACCTTCTGCAGTGATGGTTTCCCCAGCTTTATTTTTCTGGTTCTCAAGCCAGAAATACTGCAGTGTTCCTAATTGCACCCTCTTAACTTGCCCCCTTGCCTGCTGGTGTCAACTACACTTAGCTCCAGGCTAAAGGCTGTGCAGATAGGGTGTTTGTACTCTTTTCTGCTCATTCTCCATGCTGTAAAGGTTGTCACTCTTTGTAGTATATCCTGGTGTTATTTTGTTTGTGTGTGCAGGGGTATTGTTGCATAGTCTCTTAGTCTTCATTCCCAGAACCACAGTCTTTTTACTTGACTTCAAAAGAATTATTATGGCAATACATATTCACTTTAGAAGATCAAACTTTAATCTTTTCACCTGTAGATAATCACTGTTAATATTTTGAGGTACATACTTCCATTCTTTGTATATGCTTCAGAATTATGTATATACACATGTAAATACATATATATAAATACATACAGACACAGAAGGACATAAATAAACAAATATTCAATGGGATCACACTGTTTGGTAACCTGATTTTCTTACTTAAAATACCATATGTCTTTCCATGCCTGTAAATACACATTTATATTATTATTTTATGGTTGTTTTGTTTTTTATTGTATGGATACATAATTTATAACCCAATCACGTATTGTTAGGTGCTTAGGCTGTCTCCATTTTTCATTGTTATAAATAATTCTTTTAGGCAAACATCCATGTTCACATGATTATATACTTTATAACTATTAATTGAATTGTTTTATTAGAATACATTTCTAGTAATGGTATTTTGCATCAAAGATATATACATTTTTAAGGATTTAAATGCATTTTAACAAATAAAGATTTGTAATAATTTATTCTTACATAAAATTGTAATAATTTATTCTACTGTAGTATTTGTAGTAGGCTGAATAATAGTCCCCTCAAGTATCAAGTCTTAATCTTTGGAACCTGTAATGTTACTTTATTTGGAAAAAGTCTTTGCAGATGTGACTAAATAAAAAACCTAAGATGGAGAGATTTTCCTGGATTCTCCAGGTGGATCCTAAAAGCAGTCACAAGTGTCTTTATAAGAGAGAGGCAGTGGAAAATTACAGACAGAAGAGGACAAGACAGTATGACCACAGAAGCGGAGATTGGAGTGATGTGGTCACAAACCAAGGAATACTGGCAACCACCAGAAGCTGGAAGAGGAAAGAAATGGGTTCTCTCTAGAGCCTACACAGGAACTACATGCCCACCAACATGTTGATTTTGGCTCAGTGATGCTGATTTGGTACATCTGGTCTCTAGAACTGTGAGAGAATAAATTTCTGTTGTGGTAAACCACCAAGTTTTGGTTATTTGTTGCAGCAGCCACAGGAAACTAATGTAGTGTATGAGAATGAATAGTTTCTTCTACTCTGTGGAAATCCTTTATGGTCTTTAAGATGAAATTGAACCTTATTTCATGATTCTTTGAATTGTGACAAATTTATTTTTCTTGCCTATTTTAAATCCTTGGTTTTGCAGTTTTTTTATGCAACAGCCAACTTGAACTTATTTCTTTCTGAAATGCAATACCTCCTGTTTTCACAATTCTGTCTCTAAGAATCTAATAAGGATAGCCTAAAAGTAAAGAGATTAAACTTAAGCTATTTCAGTTCTATGTACATTGTTCTGTAATTTTTATCAGTCTTTATAAAGTTTGTACCATTTCAGTCATAAGGACATTTCTAGAAACAAGTATTTCCTCTTTTCAGAAGTACAAATTTAAGCTTCTGAAAGATAAAATATGTACTTAAATAATTTGTATCTATTTTCATTCTCTAAACATTTTGAAAGATTCATCTAAGCAGAAAAGAACAAAATAACTTTAAGATAGTTTAAAAAACTATTTTCCACTGGAGACTACCAAATTATTTCTCTCTTACATATTCTCTCTTTTTCTCTCTTCTTGACACAAACATATACACCACACACACACACACACACACACACACACACACACACACACGCCCACCACCACCACCACTACCACCATAAATGCACAAATGGGATCACATGTTTTATACTTTCAAAATGTAGTATTTTATGCTTTGCTTTAAAAATGTAGCATTTTCTTTTTTTCTTGGCTTCCTTTTCCTTCTTACCTTTCTCCCATTCCCTTGTCCCACATCACCAAACTTTCCTATCTGGAAAACCCATGTTAACAATCTGGTATATATCCTCTTGTATTAGCCTTAGTGGTCATATAGTCATGAACAAACATGACTATATCATTGTTTGACAAAATGACTAGATCATTGTTTGGCAAAAATGGGATTATGATATTATACAATACTTTGTGTAACTTTAAAAATTATTTAATAATACTCATGGATATTCTTCTAAGTCTATTGGTTTAGCTCTAATTCATTTTTTTTTTGATAGAGGCATAATAGTCATTAATGTGACTTGACCAGTTAACCTCATCTTATTGAAGGGCACCACTTACTTTGTAATATTTTGCTACCTTGAATAGTGCTGTTATAAATATTCTTGAAAATACATTTTTGCATATGAGCACTTTTATAGGGGAGATTCTGAGGTACAGGATTGCTAGGACAAAGGCTATAGGTAATTTAGTTTTAATAAGTACTGCCAGACTGTTTCCAAAAAGGCTATACCAATTCATATTTTCATCAGCAGTGTAGAGATATGTCCATTTTCCTCTCATCCCTGCAAGGAATGGGCATTATTACTCTTTCATTTTTGCCTTTACACTAGGTAGAAAATATTGTATTGATTATTGTTCTTTTCCTTACTTTTAATGAGGTTGAGTATCTTTTTATATGTTTGCAGTCATTTGGATTTGCTCTTTCCATATTCCTTGACCATTTTTCCATTGGGATATTTAATTTTCCTGTTGATTCAAAAAAGACACTTGTGTATTGTAGATTTTACCCCACCATCTCTCATTTCTATTGGAAATATATCCTCAAATCTATATATGTTTTTGTGGACTTTGTTTATTATATCTTTCTCCATACAAATGTTTAACAATTATCTATTGTGTGGGTTCATCTATTCTTTTGTTATCTCTGGGTTTTCTGTCTTTATTATAAAGGTCTTCTATACCTTCTAGATTATACATGTAGTCTTCTAGATTTATTATGTTTTATTTTTTTTATGGTTTAGTCTTTATCTGAGATTTATTTTTGTTTAAGTTGCAAGAGAGAGGTCCACCTATGTTTTCTTCCAGATGAATAACCAACTTGGTCTATGTTGTTTAAAACTGTTCACTCCTTTTTTAGCTGAACTAAAATAAAATTTCTGGTATATATTTAATCCTCAAATTTAGAGAAATCTGGTTGTGGATTTTCTGTTTATTACACGGACTACCCAGTGAATACGTTGGTGCCATTATGATATTATTTTGATTACAATAGAATATTAAAGTTCTAATATTTGTTAAGACATGCAATCCTTTATTCTTCTTCTTCATCTTTTTCCTAGTTCCTTCAGGGCTTTTTCCCCCCTCTCTTAGATCTAAACTTTAAGGTAAGTGGATCTAATTCTTAAAAGTCTCTCAGTTCTGTTTTAATTGTATTAAATCTATATATTAATTTTTGGATTCTTTTGGTGTTTTCAATCTTCCCATTCAGGAATGTCATACTTCTTTGCATTTATTCAAAGAGATATTGACTTCTGTATATTTATATTATTCAGCTCTTTGATAACTTCATTAAATTTAGTGGTAGTTTACTAGAGTCACTTTGGTTTATAAGGCACAGAATCCTATAATCAGCAAATAAGGGGGGGCCTGTGTGGCTCAGTTGGTTAAGCGTCCAACTCTTGATTTCGTCTCAGGTCATGGTCTCATGGTTTGTGAGTTCAAGCTGTGCATTGGGTTCTGCACTGACAGTGGGAAGCCTGCTTTGGATTCTCTCTCTCCCCCTCTCTCTCTCTACTCCTCCCAAACTCATGGTCTCTCTCTCTCTTTCTCTGTCTCTGTCTCTCTCTCTCAAAAACAAAACAAAACAAAACAAAACAAAACAAAACACAAAAGGATATTATCTCTTTTTTCCCCAATATTTATACCTGTTATTTTATCTTCTTGCTGTATTTTATTTTTTTGAACTGCCAAGTTACTATTAAACTAAAGATGATAAAAGTCACCTCAGTATAGCTCCCAACTTAAAATGGGCTTAGTGTTTCATAATTTAGGAAATTATTTTTCAGTCATTGGTAAATAAAGTTTATCATATTTGAGTCATTGGTGTGTATTCTATTTTTATTTAGCTTTTATGTCAGAGATAGCTGCTTAGTTTTATCTAAGGCCCTTTCAGCAAACATTGATATTATCATGTGCTTTTTCTTCTTTAATTTAATGATATGATGAATTTATAATTTTAGATTTCCTGATATTAAGTCACTCTTGAATTCCTATAATATACTTTAGTTGATCATGTGGTATTATTATTCTTTGCTGCATTGTTGGATTACATTGCTAAGATGTTTTTTCATCATTTCATCCTTACTCATGAATTATATTGGTCTACAGTTTTCTCCTATGTGGTTTGCACAAGCTGTACTTTATTTTGGTTTTTTGTTTGTTTGTTTGTTTTAATTTTTTTTTAACGTTTATTTATTTTTGAGACAGAGAGAGAGCATGAACAGGGGAGGGGCAGAGAGAGAGGGAGACACAGAATCTGAAACAGGCTCCAGGCTCTGAGCTGTCAGCACAGAGCCCGACACGGGGCTCGAACTCACGGACCATGAGATCGTGACCTGAGCCGAAGTCGGACACTTAACCGACCGAGCCACCCAGGCGCCCCTGCACGAGCTGTACTTTAAAAATATCTGTTAAAAATATTTCGCTAAAGGTTTTGTTAATCAAGTACAGAGTCAAATTTTGTGAATGCAAGTATTCATCCAACAAATATTGATCAAGCTCATTTCCAAGCCAGCTTTTTTTCTAGATGCTGGTGACATAGCAGTCAACAGCACAGATATATACCTTGCTTTGTGGGGTTTATATTTTAATGAAATGACAATATTCCATTGAGACATAAAAATATCATTAAGTTTAATTATTTCATTTAATTCCTCTCTGTCCATATTTATTTTTTTGTGTACCAGGTTTGTTCAACTCTGAAAAGGTTCACTACTATTTTAATTTACCAAGTTCTGCTTCATTTGTAATATATTTGTTTCTTATTTTAGATGCTGTGTTTTTTGATGCCTATAGATTTATAACTATTAGATTATGTAATTGTACTACATGATATTCTCTCTATATTAGATTAGTCTTTATTAATATTAACATTGCTGCTGCTTTTCCTTTTGTTTGCTTGTATTAATCTCTTATAAAGTGATTTTCAGGCTTGGTTTCTTTTATTTGGGTAAATGTAGTTGGGTTTTGTTTTATACCCTGATATGACCATCTCTCTTTTTTAATGTGAGAATTTGGTTTTGCCATATTTAGTATTATGACTACGTAGTTGATGTTATTTCTTTTATGCATTTATTTATTCACTTATTCAGCACACATATGTTAAGTGCCTCCTATGTATCAATATATTCAGCAATGAATACAACAGATAAAATCCCAAACTTGTGATATTTACATTGTAGTTGGGAGCCTAAAGATAATAAATATAATAAAAATCAGAAAAATATTGAGTATATTAGAAGGTGATAGAAGTTATGCAGAAAAAAAAAACACAGTAAGATTATGGGCAACATTAAGAAGGTTATAATTTTAAATAGAGTGGACAGAGTGGGTCCCCCTGAGAAAAAGACACTTGAGAACAGAATTGAAGAAGATGAGGAGGTGAATCAAGTGGGATCTGAGAGTATAGTTTTCTAGAAAGAAGAAATGGCATTCCGTCAGATTTTAGTGTGTCTGGCATGTTCAAGTTACACATCAGGATAGCTAATGTGGTGGGTTTGGTAGAGAAGGAGATGAAAGGAAGACTGTGAGGCTCAGAGAAGCTTGATAATTATTGAAAATTATTTTTATTTTTTTTTTCAACGTTTTTTATTTTTATTTTTGGGACAGAGAGAGACAGAGCATGAACGGGGGAGGGGCAGAGAGAGAGGGAGACACAGAATCGGAAACAGGCTCCAGGCTCCGAGCCATCAGCCCAGAGCCTGACGTGGGGCTCGAACTCACGGACCGGACCGCGAGATCGTGACCTGTCTGAAGTCGGACGCTTAACCCACTGCGCCACCCAGGCGCCCCGAAAATTATTTTTTTTAATGTTTATTTATTTATTTTTGAGAGAGAGCCCAATTTGGGAAGGGACAGAGAGAGAGGGAGACAGACAATCCCAAGCAGGCCCCCGGCTCTGAGCTGTCAGCACAGAGCCTGATGTGGGGCTTGAAACCATGAATTATGAGATGATGACCTGAGCGGAGTCGGCTGCCTAACTGACTGAGCCACCAAGGCAACTGATAATCATTTAAAAAGGAATAAATTAGGAAGCCATTGACAATTAAAGAAATGTATTTAACACATTTATAGAGATATATTTGCATACAATGAAATGTACTCTGATGAGTTTTAAAACATTTATATATTTGTATAAATACCACCATTATAAATATATAAGGAATTTTTATTACCCAGAAAGTTCCTTTGTGCCCATCTTAGTCAATAACCAGATCCCATCTCTGACTTCAGGCAACCACTAATCTTTTTTTTTTTTTTTTTCTGTCACTAAAGATTAGATTTGTCTTTTCAGATCTTTATACAAATGCAATCGTATAGTACCCTCTGGCTTCTTTTGCTGAGCATAATGTTCTTGGAATTCACCCATGTTGTATGTATTAGAAGTTACTTTTTTATTGCTGAATAATATTCTATTGTTTGAGTATACCTTAGTTTAATTAGCTATTCGGTGTGTGAAGGACATTTGAGTTATTTCCAGTTTTTGACTATTATGAATAAAGCTGTCAAAAATGTGCATATACAAGTCTTTGTATAGACATATGTTTTCATTTTTCTTGAATAAATATCTGGGACTGGAATGGCTGGGTCACATAGTAAGAGCATATTCCACTCTATATGTGCTATTTTCCAAAGAAATCAAACCATTTTGTATAAGCAATGCTGTAGAGTTCCTGTTGCTCCATATCCTCATCAACACTTGATAGTGTCAGGCTTTTAAATTTTATTTACTCTAATGAATGTGGAGTGATATCTCATTATTTTAATTTGCAATGCCCTGATAATTCATGATATTGAGCTCCAACTCATGTGCTTCTTATTTATTAACGTATCTTCTTTTGTGGAAATTCTGATCAAATCTTTGCCTATTATTTTTATTGGTTTGTTTGGCTTCCTTTTATTGAATTATAAGAATCAATAAAAGTCATAGCATATGAGTTGTATATATAGTCCTTTGTTGTGTGTGTGTGTGTGTGTGTGTGTGTGCATGTGTATACATGTATATACTAATGGATAACGAACTATAGCCAATGTCAAAATAAATGAAATAATATGTAACATTAACATATCAATTAAAAATGCTAACTCCAGGGGCGCCTGGGTGGTGCAGTCGGTTAAGCGTCCAACTTCAGCCAGGTCACGATCTCGTGGTCCGTGAGTTCGAGCCCCGCGTCAGGCTCTGGGCTGATGGCTCGGAGCCTGGAGCCTGTTTCCGATTCTGTGTCTCCCTCTCTCTCTGCCCCTCCCCCGTTCATGTTCTGTCTCTCTCTGTCCCAAAAATAAATAAAAAACGTTGAAAAAAAATTTAAAAAAAATGCTAACTCCTATTTGGAATTAAGTTTTTAAGAATAACTTCTGGGTCAGAACAATTTCTCATTACAGTGCTGTGATTTTTAAAAGCTAGACAGCCAGTTACTGTGCAACACTCATTTATGTCTACATATTTTGTAACTCACAGTGCAGAAGTATTACTGCAAATTCTTTCACTTCAAATTTTATCATTAACTCTCCACTGGTTACAAACTAAACAGTTTAATTTTACTTGGCATATATCCTTCCATTCCCTTTGGTTGGCTGAAAATGCATAGCATGGCCATGTTTTACCTATAGGTGTTATATATTACAACTCACACTGTTCCCTCTTTCAGCTCTTCAGCTCAATTGATCTAGAATTACTCTGATTATCTATCTAGCATGACCTTCTGAATTTTCACAAGGGTGAAGTTCTATGTCAGAGCCTTAAAAAGATGCATTTACCATTTTAGCTACTTGTGGTCAATAGGAAGATTTATTTTCCCAAAAGTCACTTAATTCCACCATAATATCTTCTTTACCTTAGGAAGAACAACAGTGCATTTCTTTGTGCTCAGCTCAGCCTGCCAGCTGAGTCCTTCTCCTATGCTCTTTCTCTTCCACATCCTCCTTCCTGTGTTTGCTTAGTGTACAAATACCAGAAACCAACCTTTCCATCTCCTGTGAATTAGAAAATATTATCACAGCCAGGGTATTGTTGAAAATTAAATTTAACAAATAAAAGTGTAGTGAAGTTTTAAATATAAATCAGACACATCCCTAGGATTTGCTTTTAACTGCATACCTTCTAAGAAATTGTATTTTTACTCCCAGCAAATTACCTAGGAGAAAAAAATGACAAGAGTAATCTATTTTTTTCACAGCTGGTTGGTTGGCCAGAGTTTCTCATCAAGGAGTACATGCTGTTTGCTCCCCAGATGGACAGCCTGGATGAGCTACAAATCCACAGAGCCTGGGACACAAGGTGGAAATTATACTGCCAGTGCTTTTAATCTTGCACAGCTCTGCACACTCGAAATTGCAAGTGGCCCATTTCCAAATGAACATCTATTGGGACAATATCCTATATCTTGTCAGAATGAGTCCCATTAAATCCTCAGCTGGAATTAAACCAAAAACTTGTAATAATTATGGGAAACTTATTAAAAAGTTGAAGCCCTAGACTGTGACAGTGAAAACACTTAGGCCACATTAACAGTAATTGAAATCTCTGTGAGTATTTCTTTTCAATCAGTTCTTGTTGATGGCCAAGCAAAGAATGCCCAAATGAGAAGGTGTGAAACCCAAACACCCAACTTCTAAGGGGGTAATTATCTTTTGTTTCATTACAAAATGTAGCATTGGATGCTAGTGAACTGATCTCTTGGGAGCCAAGGCACCTGCCAGAAGGCTGTCCCTGGCTCCCATCATGAGCTTGGGTCTTGCCACTGTGTCAACCAACAGGATGCAGTCTCCTTGGGCCTGTGCTTCATGTCATGGGTCTCCTTTCCTCTCTCTTCTGCCACTCTACCTTGAAAACACATTGCTTCCCCTAGCAAGTCCTGAGTGTTAAGAACAAGAGTATTAAATAAATAGCTTTAAAACCTGGCCTAGTGAACATTTGGCTAGTAAGTTTAGGGCTTTGTTTTGAAAGCAGAAAATATTAAAGTAATCTTTTCTGCATTTCAATCACAAGGATGAATCTACTTTCAATGTGATTCAATCTACTTTCCCCAGATGGGAAAGTTTGTAAAAGGAAAAATTTCAAGTTAGGAGACTTTTTCAACTTGTGTTTTGAGTCTCTTTTTTCAGCTTGTTTTTCAGTAATTTTTACAATGAGGAAGCAGTACACCTGATCATGTTTGGCTTCTCATTTCTGTATTGCTAGGGGTGATTCTTGGGCAACCTTAATTTTGATTTGTTTTGACTTTTATAGCTCAGGATGACTTAAAGAGATAATTTGGACTCTTGAGAGAGGAACTATAGAGAAAAAGACCCTCAAATTTTGGGCTCATGGAGGGTAGAGACCATTCTTAACGGCAAGTCTGATTTATAGAGTGTATCTAGTGAATGCAATTGTATCTACTTTTTACAGAAATTCCAATGCTCAACAAATGCTGCAAGTAGGTCAAACCTTCACTGGAAAACCAGGTTGGGTTGCAGACACCAGATGACAGGAGGGGCAGTGACAGATTGGAGTGACCCAGAGTACTGGAACAATGATGGTGAGAGACTTAAAACTAGATTTTGTGTGCAGGGGTCAAAGAGGGGAACTCTGGGGAGTCCCACTGGGGAAGACTCACTATGCATGGCTATAGAGGGCAGAGGTGTGACATGAGGGTCAAAGGAAGGACACCCAGATAGGCTGTTGTCCCAGAACGAGGAGAATAAGCTGCCAAAGATGAGAATGCATCCTATTTCTGTCGGTGTTCAGGGAAGGTCTGGGCAATCAGTTGGAATTACGGTGGAGGTGACCTATTCAAGTCTGAATGATTGAAGGAAATAGATAACTCTAGGTCCCTTCCAATTCAAATGTGCCATGGTTTTATAAGAATCCATTTATTTGTTTCAAGGGCATGAGACGTATTTTGTAATTAGTATCATCCAAATGAATGCCAACACTCTATAGGAAAACCATTTTTCCTAAATACGTTACAGATTCTACTGTTATGATCTTCATAATGTTTTTTTCTTAGATCTTATGATATCAACCCTACTTTAGTTAAATTTAAATTTATCATGAATTCTAAGGTAGCTAAAATTTAAGGAATTTACTTCTGAAATGATGGATCATAATGAAGAGGATAATACTCCCCAACCACTTTAAACACTTAAAAACATAAGATATTGTATTTTGAAGGGTGGAAAGCATCTTTAGAATGGATTCAGAATTCCCTATGCAACATTTGTGATCTTTATATTTTATGTTGTGAGAGGGTAGTGACAATATTAGTACATTTTCTGTTACTTAAAATAGGCTCCTGATAGAAGACTTAAGCTCTAGAACAGAATTGGAATCTCTGTCTTTTTAGCTAATACATTATTCTTAGATTGTTAAATGATAGCTATAATAAAATGATACTTCAGGGCCCCAAAATGAGTTCTTGTGCAAAGCTACAATAGGAAAGTATTGAGTGACAACACAGAAGATCATTAACTCTATTTTCATTGAAACCAATAGCTGTAATGTATTTCCCTGTACAGTGAGCTAGTGTGCCCTGGCCTGATTGTGTTCAGAGGATTGATTAATGATAACATCTTAATCTTGCCTCCCTAAGTATGGGGTGTGAAGAAGGGAGGAGGCCTGGGAAGCAGTGAAAATGGCAGGAGAGTGGACAAGAGAATTAAGGGACAGAAGATATACCATTACTTCTTACTAGACAATGTTTAGCTTATACTTTTTTTTATTTAAACATTATTTTTTTATTTTTATTTTTTAATGTAATTTATTGTCAAATTGGCTAACATACAGTGTGTAAAGTGTGCTCTTAGTTTTGGGGGTAGATTCCCGTGATTCATCGCTTACATAAACACCCAGGGCTCATCCCAACAAGTGCCCTCCTCAATGCCCATCACCAATTTCCCCCTGTCCCCCACTCCCCCCATCTACCCTCAGTTTATTCTCTGTATTTAAGAGTCTCTTATGGTTTGCTTCCCTCCCTCTCTGTTTGTAACTATTTTTTCCCCTTCCCTTCCCCATAGTCTTCTGTTACATTTCTCAAGATCCACATGAGTGAAAACATATGATATCTTTCTCTGACTGACTTATTTCACTCAGCATAATATATTCCAGTTCCATCCACGTTGCTGCAAATGGCATGATTTCATTCTTTCTCATTGCCATGTAGTATTCCATTGTATATAAACCACATCTTTGTCCATTCATCAGTTGATGGACATTTAGGCTCTTGCCATAATTTGGCGATCGTTGAAAGCACTGCTCTAAACATTGGGGATACTTGTGCCCATATGAATCAGCACCCCTGTATCCTTTGGATAAATTCCTAGTAGTAGGATAAATTCCTAATAGTGCTATTGCTGGGTCATAGGGTAGACCTATTTTTAATTTTTTGAGGAACCTCCACACTGTTTTCCAGAGCGGCTGCACCAGTTTGCATTCCCACCAACAGTGCAAGAGGGTTCCTGTTTCTCCACATCCTCTCCAGCATCTGTAGTTTCCTGAGTTGTTCATTATAGCCACTCTGACTGGCATGAAGTGATATCTCAGTGTGGTTTTGATTTGTATTTGCCTGATAATGACTGACATTGACTTTGAGCTTTCATGTGTCTTTTGGCCATCTGGATGTCTTCTTGGTTCAATTGTAAATAGGATTCGTTTCCTGATTTCTCCATTTGTTCCTTCATTATTGGTGTATAGAAATGCAACTGATTTCTGTACATTGATTTTGTACCCTGTGACTTTGCTGTATTCATGTATCGGTTTTAGCAGTCTTTTGGCAGAGTCTTTCAGGTTTTCCATGTAGAGTATCATGTCATCTGTGAAAAGTGAAAGTTTGACTTCTTTGCCAATTTTGATGCCTTTTATTTCATTTTGTTGCCTGACTGCTGATGCTAGGACTCGTAACACTATGTTAAACAACAGTGGTGAGAATGGACATCCCTGTCGTGTTCCTGATCTTAGCGGGAAAGCTCTCACTTATTCCCCATTGAGGATGATATTAGTTGTGGGCTTTTTATATATGGCTTTTATGATGTTTAAGTATATTCCTTGTATCCCAACTTGCTGGAGGGTTTTTATTAAGAAAGGATGCTGTATTTTGTCAAATGCTTTTTCTGCACCTATTGACAGGATCATGTGGTTCTTATCCTTTCTTTTATTAATGTGATGAATCACATTGATTGATTTGCAAATATTGAACCAACCCTGCAACCCAGGAATGAATCCCACTTATCCCATTATTCATGGTGAATAATACTTTTTATATGCTCTTGAATTCAATTTGCTAGTGTCTTGTTGAGAATTTTTGCATCCATGATCATCAGGGATATTGGCCTGTAATTCTCCTTTTTTGTGGGTCTCTGTCTGCTTTGGGAATCAAGGTAGTGTTAGCTTCATAGAATGAGCCCAGAAGTTTTCCTTCCGCTTCTATTTTTTGGAACAGCTTGAGAAGGATAGGTATTAACTCTGCTTTAAATGTCTGGTACAATTCCCCAGGGAAGCCATCTGGCCCAAGACTCTTATTTGTTGGGAGATTTTTGATAACTGATTCAATTTCTTCAGTAGTTTTGGGTCTGCTCAAATTTTCTATTTCTTCCCATTTAAGTTTTGGTAATGTGTGGGTATCTAGGAATTTGTCCATTTCTTCCAGGTTGTCCAGTTTGTTGGCATATAATTTTTCATAGTATTCCTTGATAATTGCTTGTATTTCTGAGGGATTAGTTGTGATAAATCCATTTTCATTCATGATTTTATCTATTTGGGTCCTCTCTGTTTTCTTTTTGAGAAGTCTGGCTAGGGGGTTGTCAATTTTATTTATTTTTTCAAAAAACCAACTCTTAGTTTCATTGATCTGGTCTACTGGTTTGTTTGTTTGTTTGGTTTTTTTTGGATTCTATGTTGTTTATTTCTGCTCTGATCATCTTTATTATTTCTCTTCTTCTGCTGGCCTTGGGGTTTCTTTTGTTGTTCTGCTTCTAGTTCCTTTAGGTGTGCTGCTAAATTTTGTATTTGCTATTTTTCTAGATTCTTGAGATAGGCCTGGATTGCAACATATTTTCCTCTTAGGACTGCCTTTGCTGCATCCCAAGAGTTTGGACTGTTGTGTTTTCATTTTCATTTGTTTCCATATATTTTTAAATTTCTTCTTTAATTGCCTGGTTGACCCATTTGTTCTTTAGTAGGATGTCCTTTAACTTCCATGCATTTGGAGGTTTTCCAAACTTTTTCCAGTGGTTGATTTCAAGTTTCATAGCATTGTGATCTGAAAGTGTGCATGGTATGATATCAATTATTTTATATTTATTGAGAGCTGTTTTGTGACCTGTATGTGATCTATCTTGGAGAATGTTCCATGTACACTCGAAAAGAATGTGTATTATGCTGCTTTAGGATGACAAATTCTGAATGTATCTGTCAAGTCCATCTGGTTCAGTGTATCATTCAGGGCCATTGTTTCTTTATTGATTTTCTGTCTAGATGATCTTTCCATTGTTGTAAGTGGAGTATTAAAGTCCCCTGCAATTATCACATCCTTACCAATAAGATTGCTTATGTTTGTTTTATATATTTGGGTGTTCCGAATTCGGTGCATAAACACTTATAATTGTTAGCTCTTCTTGATGGATAGACCCCATAATTATGATATAATGTCCTTCTTTATCTTTTGTTATAACCTTTAGTTTAAAATCCAGTTTATCTGATATAAGTATGGCTACTCCAGCTTTCTTTTGACTTCCAATAGCATGATAGATGGTTCTCCATCCCCTCACTTTCAATCTGAAGGTGTCTGTGGGCCTAAAATGGGTCTCTTGTAGACAGCAAATAGATGGGTCTTGTTTTTTTTATCCATTCTGACACCTTATGTCTTTTGATTGGAGCATTTAGTCCATTTACATTCAGTGTTATTATTGAAAGATATGGATTTAGAGTCATTGTGTTATCTGTAGGTTTCATGCTTGTAGTGATGTCTCTGATCCTTTGTGGTCTTTGCAACATTTCACTCACAGAGTCCCTCTTAGACTCTCTTGTAGGGCTGGTTTAGTGGTGATTTATTCCTTCAGGTTTTGTTTGGGAAAACTTTTATCTCTCCTTCTATTCTGAATGACAGGCTTGCTGGATAAAGGATTCTTGGCTGCATATTTTTCCTATTCAGCACGTTGAAAATTCCCTGCCACTATGTTTAGCTTATACTTAAGTTTTCTTTTCTCTATTGCTGTTATCCTCCCTGTCAGCCACCATGATGTCTTGTTTGGTTTCTGCTTGCATCATTGAAGATGCATAGGGAATAATCGCTTCTCCTAGTTCCTTCAGAGGGTAAAATAAAAAAAAAAATAGTGGTGTTTTATATTCATTTTCTATTGCTTTCTGCACAATTATCACAGGCTGTGTTTGGTTCTTGACTCAATTTCTTTTCCTAGTCTCTCAGTTATGACCAGGAAGAGAAGAGCTTCCTCTGTTGGTCTCTCCAGTGCCCTGGCCTTACTTATAACCTGGGTGAGCTCTGATTTGCCTTGACTCTTTTTTTTTCCTTTAAAGTTTATCTATGAGAGAGAAGTGGGACAGAGGGGAGGATAGAAAGAGAAAGAATCCCAAGCAGGCTCTTGCATTGTCCACACTGAGCCCATTGTGGAGCTTGAGTCATGATCTGTGAGATCATGACCTGAGTCAAACCCAGAGTCAGATGCTTAACCAACTGAGCCACCAGGTGCCCCTCATTTGCCTTGACTCTTAAGTGCAGTCAGAATCCATTTTCTTTTTTTCTTTTTTTAAATCCACTTTCTTTTTTTCTTTTCTTCTTTTTCTTTTTTTCTTTTTTTCTTTATTTATTTTTGAGAGAGAGGGAGGGAGACAGACAGAGCATGAGCAGGGGAGGGGCAAGAGAGAGGGAGACAGAGAATCCGAAGCAGGCTCCAGCTCTGAGCTGACAGCACAGGGCCCAACATGGGGCTTGAATGCACAGACAGTGAGAGCGTGACCTGAGCCGAAGCCTGAGGCTCAACCGACTGAGCCACCCATGCTCCCCTTTTTTTAAATGTTTATTTATTTTTGAGAGGGGGTAGGAAGGGGCAGAGAGAGAGGGAGACACAGAATCTGAAGCAGGCCCCAGGCTCTGAGCTGTCAGCATAGAGCCCAATGTGGGGCTCAAACTCACCAACTGTGAGATTGTGACCTGAGCTGAAGTTGGATACTTAACTAACTGAGCCACCCAAGCGCCCCAGACCCCACTTTCTTCTCTAGAGCTGATCCTTGGGGAGCCTCACTTACACTGGGAACCTAAATGCTGGGAAGAGTTTGAGGCCAGATTTAACAATTCAGAGGCAAGGGTCAGGTTTCAGTGAAACTACTCAGGTGGCTGTGCAGTCAGAACTTCCAGTACCATTCTCGCCTGTCCAGTTATGTTCTCCTTTGGGTGGCTGTTCTGACTCCCAACTTCCTTTACTTTTCTGCCAACCCCCACTCACTAATGAGAAACCCAGTACTTGCACACGGTTCCTTTTCCAACAAAGAGTCTTCCAGTGGGGTGCCCTGTGCAGACTTACCCACACTTCCACATGTCCTACTGTCTTCCTTCCACTGAAGTCTGACTTTGCTCTCTCATAATCTGAGAGCCTCTTTGGTGATTGCAGAGAGTGGTGGATTTGCTTTCTGGATAACACAGTGGCATGTGCTCATCTGAAGGTCATTCTATACAAATGGATTAAGTAGTGTATTTGTTTCCATTGGTGCTGCAGCAAATTGCCACAAAGTTAGTGGTTAAAACAATACAGATGTATTCTCAGAGTTCTGGAAATCAGAAGTCCCAAGTCAAGGTGTTGGCAAGGTTGTGCTCCTTCTGGAGGCTTGAGGAGAGAATGTTTCCTTCCCTTTTTAACTTCTAGAAGCTGCCCGCATTTCTTGGCTTTTTTTTTTCTTTAATTACTCCAGCCTCTTGCTCTGTCCTCACATCTACTGCTTACTCTGATCTCCAGTCTTCTCTTGTAAGGACCTTAATGGTTATATCAGGCCCACCTGAATAATCCTGGATAATCTCCTTGTCACAAGATCCTCAACTTAATCATACCTGCAAAGTCCTTTTTCCTGTTCCAGGGATTAGAAGGGGGACATCTTTGAGTGGCATTTATTCTGCCTGTCGCAAGTAGTATTCAGTGTAGACGCTCTTTAACTCAGTATTTCTCAAAATGAAACAATATACAGACCCCGTTTTAAGAAATAAAATTTTATAGACTCTGCCCTGTGTTGACTTATGTTTATTAGTTTGTTACATGAATGCATAAAAACATTAAACTGCTTATAAAAACCTCGCGTTTGTAGCTCTTCTACAAAGATAAAACTAAAACAAATTTACAAATTAAATACAATATATAAAGTGCATAAAATTCAAATTAAGTACACTAATTTAATACGATAGATGATATGGTTTCACTGAAAGTAGAATTGCTGAGAAAATTTGAGCATGGTGCTGACCATGGGCATTGGGTTTCTCCTGAGTATAACATGCCTGTCCTACCTGTTGTGTGATGACTCAGTTCTTCCTTGTTTTCCCTCACAGTTGTTGTTCATAGAGGATTCTCTCACATAATTTGGCTTTTACCTTTCTTGAACACATTTGCTCATTTCCTCACTTGCCCGAGACAATGAAAATATTACTGTGGATACCAGTAAAAATACTGGCTCTGAATTTGCACAGCAGTACTTGACTAGGTAATGGTCATCCAGGAGACCCAGAGTATGCTTTCTTAAAAAAGAGGATTATTTTTTAATTGAAAAACCAATCATAATTTCTTACAGAGAATTCATCTGAGGGACTCTGCCTTAACTCTGACGTTAATGGTAGAAATCATAAGCAGTGGAGGAAGCATTTTTCATTGAGAGTATTCTTTTATGTAAATCTTACATCACTTAACTTTTAACTTTTTTAATTAGCAATAATTGCACCTCGGATAAACCTCATTGGCTACAATACTGCCACTGCACAAAGCTTAACTTTTAACTTTTTAATTTTTTTTTTCAACGTTTTTTATTTATTTTTGGGACAGAGAGAGACAGAGCATGAACGGGGGAGGGGCAGAGAGAGAGGGAGACACAGAATCGGAAACAGGCTCCAGGCTCCGAGCCATCAGCCCAGAGCCTGATGCGGGGCTCAAACTCACGGACCGCGAGATCGTGACCTGGCTGAAGTCGGACGCTTAACCGACTGCGCCACCCAGGCGCCCCAACTTTTAACTTTTTAATCTTTGTATAATACACTAAAGCTCTTGAGGGAGTATTTACAAGACTGCTTTTTCAATAGTCTGTGACTATATATTTGATGGGGGAAAAAAGTAGTTTAGAAAGGAGAGAGTAGGGGATAGACAGAGTGAGAGCGATGTGAGGGGTGATGAGTGGATGAGAAACTAATTATATGAAAGCCCTGGTTTCCATTATGCTGAACAGTTTGGCTATTGGGTTACATAGTCACCCAGGAAAGAATTTAAGTGTCCTCATAGTCTGGAGAAGGTATGGGCTCCCTGTCCTGGCTGTAGTTCTTTCTATAATCTGACCCTTACAAAGCTATTATTTCCTTGGTGTTCTCCTCCATTAGTGAAGGTTGGTAGGATGTGATTTCACAAGCTCCTTCTGGACCAGAATTCTCCTGTTTGCTGAGCTCCATGCTGTTCTGAGAACATCAGTTACAATGCTATCTGCTTTCTTCTGGGAAAATTCTAGTCTGCAGTCAGGTCAGTGAAGGCGATTAGAGATTCTGGGGCTGGTAGGATTGCACACTGCCATATCAGTCCTTATGAAATTCATTGGCTCCTAATTTTTAATTTGTTTTGAAAAAAAAGACAAATTTACATTTCCTTTCCCTTTGATTAGTCATAAAGGCTACTGCTGTCATTCACACTAGAAGGAATTTTATGTTTTCTTTGTGAAACAAAACAATTCTATAATGGAAGAAAGGAATCTTGGAAAAACATCAGCAAGGTATACACATTTTTTGCTCTTGCATTTGGGTTTAGCAGCTAAGATATACCCCAAATTATTATCTACCTAAGATTTATCACAAGGTCATAATCTCATCAAAATCCTATCTGCTACACAGAATTGCCCGAATTCACTTCCTGTTGGTAAATTTACTCACCAATTTTATGTTTTCAACTCTCAACTTCTTAATAGAATGTGGCATTTGGTTTTTAAGACCTGATCATTGCGATGTAATTACAACAGAAATATCTTGTTGGTGTGCAATGGGTGCACAATATTTAATGAATAAATAAACAAGTGAATGATGCTAAAAAGCTGATTTTTAAATCTTAATTTCATGGATTGCTTTGATGCCATTGTATGATTTTATTATAAGTAGATTCTACCGGAAACCAAGGGAGAGTTGGAAAGAGATGGAATGGGATGAGGGTGTGGTGAAGGAGGAGCAGGTATGATGCTTTGGTGTTATGTGCTGAGATTTTTTTTTTTAAGAGCACAGAAAATAATAACATGACAAACATTATATTCACCACCAGGAATTATTATTTTGAACATTTCTTTTTTCACATTTTCTTTAAGTCTTTGATTTCTAATGAAAAATAAATAGAAATAAAACTGAAGTGTCTTTTTGCTCCACACCTTGGCCCATACCCCTTTACCCATCATGCAACCATTGCCACAACTGTGGATTTGGTGAAAATCCTTCCAGTTTATTCTTTTACATTTGTGTGTGTGTGTGTGCACACATGCATATGTGGGTATAGTGTTATTTTCTAGCTTGCATTTTTAATTTTCTGAAATGCGGTATAGATAGGATTTACAGGAGGGCTATGCTTTTTCTTCCTTTTCCCCCTCTTTTTCTGATTTTGGTCCTGAGCTAGTTTTCTTTTTTGTATACTTTATCTCCTATAAGTTAGGAAGACATGTTTTTCAGGACCTAGTATTTTCTTTATTTATTTACTTTTTAAATTTTAAGTAGGTCCCATGCCCAACGTGGGGCTTGAACTCAAGACCCAGAGATCAAGACTCACATGCTGTACTGTGAGCTAGCCAGTTGCTTCCAGGACCTAGTATTTTCTTAAAACAAACAAACAAACAAAACTTTATTTTTCTACTTATGAAGAGAAGACAGGATTATTTGGAAAACTGAGAAAACATCAACAGGTCTGTGTTAACTGGGAGGCTTGCTTACCTGCAGAGGAGCTCCTGCCCTGGCAATCCCTACTCCCTCTCTTCTGTTTTATTTTTCTCCATAGAACGTACTAGTATCTGAGGTACTATATATTTACATGCTCATTTGTTTATTTCCTGCATCCTGTCCCTAGAATCTAAGTTCCATCAAACTGGGGCTTTTGTTTTTCTAGCATTATTTCTCCCATGTCTAGAATTGTGGAAAGCACCCAGTAAATATTTGTGGTATGAATAAATGAATAAAAAGCTTCACTATTTTTCATATTATATACATGTCATTTTATATGAAAAGGCATCATATAAAACAGCTTTTTTTATTTTTATTTTTTAAATGTTTATTTATTTATTTGGAGAGAGAGAGAGCAAGTGGGGAAGAAGCAGAGAGAGATGGGGAGAGAGAATCCCAAGCAGGCTCCACCCTGTCAGTGCAGAGCCAGACATGGGGCTCAATCCCATGAACTGCGATCATGACCTGAGCTGAGAAGAAATCAAGAGTCGGACGCTTAATCAACTGAGCCACCCAGGCACCCCAAAACAGCTTGCTTTTTAAAACCATATATATTGTCAACACTTTCCATGTCAAGAACATTTTTCTCTAACACTTTTCATAATGGCTCCTTAATATGTCACTTTAGAAACGTGACAGTTTACTTAATCATTATCTAGTAATGCACATCTTGATGGTGTGCAAAATTTTATAATAAACGACAGCTCAGGGAAAGATGGGCACTTGAATACACATCCCTTCCTTGCACTCTCTCTCCCATCCTGTGGAATAGCACTGCAACTAGAGCCGGCAAGGGGGCAGGACTCCAGTTCCCTCACTTTATAAACTTCACATAGCTCCCTAGATATTTGTTATCACTGTCCTTTTTCCACCTGGTGCATTTGAGTCAGACAGGAAACAAGTGTTGTATTTCTCTTCTTATTCAAAGCCATCATCCAATGTTGTTGAGTATTGCATTTCAATACTTCTAATAGGACATGCATCATGGGCCGAACCTGTGATTCTTCCCCCTTAGGAGATTTTGGCTGATCATTCAGGAATACAGCTTATTTTGTTTTGCTAATTTCATGCAACTCCCTGCCTGTCACTTAATCTTCAGCACCTCTCAAATCAATTGATCAGAGGTAATTTAGATAAAGCATTTGCTTTCTCTTCCTACCCTGTGATCAATAAGTGACTCTTTAGGAATAATTAAGTGTCCTTACCTCCTAGCATGCACCACCTAAGGGCCCCTTAGTTACTGGCACACAAACTTGCTGCTGTGACCCAAGGAGAAATGTTCTCCTTAGAAGGATAAGCTCCTTAGTAATATGGGTATGAGGATAAATTAGTGACTCATTAGTTTCAAGGAATGTCCCTTTTCATCTTCCAGAGAAATATCCTTTGTACTTTCTTGCCTCTAAAAGTTTAAGGAGATCCCAATTATTTTTATTTATTCACCCATATTGGCCAGCCTAAGATGGCCTTACTCAAAGTCTCAGAATAAAAAAGTCTTACAGGAGTTAAAGGGGTTTTACATTATATTTATCTGCAAAACACACTTGATTTAATTAAGATATGTGATAGACATAATGGTAATACTTCCTATTTATAGTGTTTTCATAGTTTTTAAAAGATTTCTGCAGACTCCGTCATTTGTCCCTTGCAGTGTGAATATCTTTATTTTATTGGAGAGGAAGCTGACTTTTAGAAAGGTCTGTGTTTTGCCCATTGTTACAGTTAGTGAGAAGTGAAGTCAGAATTCAAATCCCAAACCACTAATCCAGTTCTTCTGACAAAGCTTAGATGCCCAGCACTATCCAGATGTTCTTTACCCTCCTGGATGTTAGAATCATCTGAGGAGCTTATTAAAAAACACTACTTCCTGGGCTCACCCCTCTCAAGGATTCTACACCATTTGGTCTGTTCCAGGGCCAGGAATCACTATTTTTTTAAAAAAAGTTCTCCAGCCGATTCTAATGTGCAGTCTTAGGGTTCTCCAACACAGTCTCCCTAGGTAGTGATGAAACAATAGGCAGTTCGCCTCTAATCAAGAAAAGCAGTTTAGCACAAAAAAATAGAAAAGAATGATGACTTCATTTTGCTCTCCCTCTATGTCATTAGAGAAAATCATGGGACTTTAAAAGTCATTGCAGAGAGATTAAGCTTTTTATTAAGAATTATGGAATGGCAGAAGTTTCTAGCTATGTCATGACCCTCTCAGGGAAGAAAGCTGCCCCCTTCCCACTGGCAGGTGACTCCTCTAACAGAAATGTGAGGTCAGTCGATACCTTACCATTACCTTATTTTGACCTATCTCCTTTTGATGGTGCAAAAGAATGTTAATCAGGGCTGATTATTTTTTGGTTCATCAAAAGACTTGACTCCAGTCAGCGAATCTCCATTCTTTGTTTAAAGTCTTGAAGTGCAAGAATTTGGCTATTCTATTTGTCTTTTCTGTCTCATCTGGAATGAGACATCCACGGCTTCACCTGTTTGGCTCCTTTTCATACACTGGTTTCAGAAAAGCAATGGAATTCTCTGCTGTATGCACACCAGTGTCTAATCTTGAGAGGGCTTCTCCAGACTTCAGTAGTGCTTGTTCAGGAGGTCAGCTACTGTATATTTTTTAACCACTGCTGATGCTTGATTTATTATGCCTTACCTCTGCTTCAGGAAGGGCCTCCTCAGAATTCTGGTCCTATGTTGCTTGTGTCTATTCAGAGTTTGTGTACTCTTTTTGTATAGCATCCTACATTTAAATAATTGGCTTTGAGGAGGCAAGAGGCCCCCCAGGCACAACTAAGCCCAGTCTTTACAGCCAGATCCATCTGCCTTGTTGGAATTTCAGGGTTTCCACTCATGATCTGGGAGGTCTGGGCCAAAATACTTAATCTCTTGGAAACTCAGTTTCTTCATTTGATTTGAGAATTAAATAAAATAATTTGTTAAGTGCCGACATAACATGGGTGCTCCATCTGTGTTAGTCTGTTTTCCTAGACTTGATATTCTATTTTCAAAATACTATAGTTGCATAGCTAAACCTGCCTGTGTTATCTTCACCCCTCAATAAATAGGTCTAGCTGCTCAACAATTCACTGAGAAAATTGGAATTCTATCTCTGATCTGCCGAATTCCAAAGATTGTTGCTTCTTTGGTAAGCATCTTCTGGATTTTAGGTAGGGCATCTATTTAAAGAATGGAAAGAGAGATGTTTAAACAATAATGTCCAAGTCACTGCCTGCTTTTCCCAAGCCCCAACCTTTGCATGAAACATTTGGGTAGGGTAGGGTATGAGACATATAGGGGTGTTGATGGTTTTGGTGGCATAGTTGTGTTGGAGTGGGTGTGTATCTACAGAAGGAATGTGATTGTAATAATCAGTTCACAGAACTCCTCACAGTGTCTAAGTGGCAGAGCCCTGCATGTTGAGAAGCTCCAGAGAGTCTTTAAGTAAGAAACTTCTCACAGGAGTCAAATATCAACAAAACATCTGTGTGCCTAATCAAGGAGGTACAAGGCCACACTTAGTCAACAGGAAGATTCCCTATAGAAAGACATCACTAAAAGAGTGCCGTATGATTTATTTGCTCTAACTCAATTTCCATCTGTCTCATAAAATGGATTGTGTACACATTGCACTCCAGGCATCCAGCCAGGGCAGAAGCATACTAAGGAGCAGAAAACCTTCCCCTCCTTCGGGTTGTTGGTGACATGCTCTGCTAAGAGCCAGGCATGGCTAGGGTGGTCTACAAGGAAATGCCTTGGACCACTAACCAACATCACAGACTTTTGGGAGTTGGCTGGATCACGGGCCTTTGAATAAGGCTTCATAGCAATAATGGGGGCCAGGTGGGTTTTGAACATTGTGCTTTTTTCCAGAAATTCCTGTCACTTACATTTACAGACTCCAGATGGTAATTTTGCCAGTTCAGGCAAGATGCTATCCATAGTTGCTTATATTTCCTATATAAATGGAGAATGGGCCGAACAAATGCTTTTTTGCTACAGCATGTCAAAGCAAATCAGATGAAACAGAAACCCTTTGTTATTCTGTAAACAGAGTGAAGGAACTGCTTGTGGCCAAGAAAAAACCAATGTGATCTTATAAAACCGAATCAATAGTAAGAACCCAAAAATTCCTAGAGCCTTCTAAAAATTGAAGTATGTAGGGACTTCTTACCTTTTCTAGGTAACAGAAATCTCATTTCTTTTGTTCCTAAAGTTTCCTTGTTTATGTTATTGTAACATCATCAATAGATTTTAAGAAACTAGTTCTGTAGGTTTCTTCAGGTTTCCTCCTTTTCATTTGTTTTTGTTAGGCAAACCTAACAAGTCAGTTCCATAACATGTTTGCCATGGAGAGGGAGGAAAAGGAAGTCAATGTGAGGACACCCCCAGACAAGATTCCATGTCCTCTCCTCTGGAGCCACAGCATTCCTGTGAACACACCCTGCTCAGCTCTGTGTGACTTGGGACAGTTATAAAGCCACTCAGAGATTTAATTCCTTCTTTCATGAAATGGACGTAATATACATATCTTTCAAGTTTCTCTGGAGGAAAGGCATAAAGTTACATAAAGTCATGGTCTTACTCCTGTATGCTCAGTGGATAGGGTTTAATAAATATTTCTTATATCTGAATCTGAATGTCAAAGCCTCATGCTGGGGTGGGTGATAGAGAGAGACAGCTCTTGCTCTTTGGGGTTAGAGTATCTCCTGGTAGAGGAGATTACCTCTCCTCTGAGACAGATGACTCAGCAGCCCTCTGTGAGCTCACTGCCTGCCGGACACAGTGACTGAGTGCTGAGGAAAGCAATGAATAGAAGAACCCCCTCCCCCATGGGCTTATGGCCTAGTTGGAGACAGGGACATTCAAATAAACAAATTACCATCCAGATGCTAAGGGAAACAACTAAATCATGCACAGGGGAGAGAGATAACACACAGAAAAAGTAAAGCCATGGGTTAATCTGGCCTGCTGCCTGTTTCTGTAAATAAAATTCATTGGAACACACATATGTTCATTTGTTCATGTATTGTCTTCAGCCACTTTTGCCCTAAAGTGGCAGAGTTGAGTATAGCCTGTTGTGTTTTAACATGGTACATGTTCCTAAAAATTACTACCCGATGCAAGATTGTGCAATAACATCCACAGACCATATGGGGAAAATGGCATTGTGGGCAACACTCAAACAGTCAGGGACAAATATTAAAAATTGATAGGAAGCTGATAAAGATGGCATCACTATTTTACACCTGTTAAATGGTTAAGAAACATATACCACAATAAATATGGAAGTTGACCTTGAAAAAGACGTGGCATCTTCCAGCAGGGCTTCAGCCTGTGCGCTATTCAGCGGTAGAGGAGGGTCATCTGAAATCTGATGGGAAGCGGTAGCACCTGGCAGGTGGGAGGGGGGTGGGGGACGATACGGCTCACAGCAGCCCTGGTGACCTGGAGCAGATGGTGGATGTTTGAGGTACGTGTGTGTGCGCGTGTTTTGTGTATTCCTGGGTGTCTTGTTTCAGCGGGATGCAGTTTTCCATCGTCACCTAGTGTTTCTCATGGAGGAAACTGTACTTACACAAACAAGAAATTTGTGTCATGCTCCTATTGTTCCCCAATATATTAATCACTCTGGGACAAATTCATGTTTCTGAAACAAGTGTTATTGATTGTTGTTGCAACAGAGACCATATGGCCCACAAATCCTAAAGGACATACCATTTAGCCCTTTCTGGAAAATGTTTACCGACCTCTGGCACAGAGGAAGGAGGAGTTAATGCTGAGGTATCAGGAAGGTTCCCAGAGGGTGTCATGTCATGTCTGAAGAGGAGAAGTATGACAGGGTGACACGGGGGAACAGGAACATTTTGCCATTTTTATTGTTATTCCTTCTCCCATCCTATATGTGCATTTCTTCATCCCTGCCTCCTTTCCCAGGAGTGCAGCTTTTCTGAGTTTTATACAGAGGGAACTAAGTGTGGGTCAGAAAATGCTTCTTTGATTTAAGAACACTGAAAGTCACTTTTTGCCCCCAAAATACTTCTCCCAGCCCTCATCTTGGAAAGACATGGCCTTGGTAATCCCTTCCTTGTGGTAAAGCAAATAGAGTGGCTCATCAGTGTCATTATTACTAAGTTACATAGTCCTCCCGTTTACCACCCACTGTGTGGGGTCTGACTCCTTTCCTGAGGTCTGGCCCCATCAGACCTTTGCTGCTTCATCTCCCAGAACCACATCTAACTACTCTCTATTTCCCTCTAAGAGTTATGCGTCTGATTAGAGATATACACGTGTTTCACAGAGATGGGCTGGTTCCCACCAGCAAGATGGTTATAATGTAATTAAATAGTTGACTTAGGGAAAAAAGAAAGATGGGTCAATCAGAAAAAGGTAGGTCATGAAGAAAAGTCATATCATGAAGAAAAGACAAAGTCAGGAAGTAAAGAAAAAGGAAAGAAGGCATCTTGGTCCTCTGTACTTGCTAGAGGAAACTTATGTGCATAAGACATCTGACCCTCATGTCAGAAAACAATCACATTACATAACTCTCCTTGGTCTGTTTTCACAATCATTAACTTTTTGATTATGATTTGCTTTCAGGGAAAATTTATGATGGCCATTCTGATGTGATTACAGTAATCCAAGTACTGCTCAAAGGAAGCAATACATTGACCATTTGCTATTATACATCAGGCTACTGAGTGTGGTTAATGTGAATCTACCCTGAATACTAGCTCCACTCTCAGGCTCCTGAATAAATCAGTTTTCTGGGCCTTCAAAGTGGAGGACTGGGTTGGGCTCTAGCAAACACATAAAGAATGTCCATTCCCTATAAGCCTCCCCCTTGCCTACAATGCTCTTTCTTGCCACTTTTGCATCTTTGGATCAAAGCCAGTAAGTGGGACTTTTATGACTCCCTTTTCCTCCATTTTCAGCCAGTGTTGTTTTCTCTGGCCTTTGAAACTTCATAGCACTTTATTTATACAAATCTGTCTTAGAACCTTATAATATTTTATCTTGCATTACAATTATTTGCCTTGGGCCTTCTCTTTGCTTAAACTTAACACTCTGAGAAGGCAGACCCTTTTTTTTCTTTGTGTGTCCCAATGCACCCAGCACAGCAAAGTGCTGAATGAACTAGAAGCATCCTGAGAGAATTGATAAGCATGCCGATGTGTGTGTATGTGTAGGTGTTGAGAGGTTGTATGTGGAGCAAAGAGACTTTGCTGAGGGAGGATATGCCCAGTCCTAATGTCATATGGCATGGGAGGGCAAAAAACTAGTTAAACACAGAAGAAGAGTCCAGGTCCCTGGAGTAAGGGCTACTATTGTAGACACTGTTTAAAACACTTTGCACACACCATCTCCCTTTTCATCTTAACGATCCTATGATGCAGGTGAGGTTTACTCTCCCAGTTTTATAGTTGAGGAAACTGAGGCTCAGAGAGATTAAGGAACTTGATCAACATCAAGTAGGTATTAGTGCAGCTGGCTCCATGCTCCATCTTCTTGACTGTCATGCAAAAGTGTCCTGCCCTAGCTTGACCTTGGACCAGCACCACATAAAAGGAGGGTGGTTTAACAAACACCATTCAACAGGTCAGTGGCAGATGAATAAAAAGGAAAAGGACTCTGGGGTTCAGACTACCAGTGCATTTCCCATGGACTACTGTGGAGATGTGTCCTGCAGGATGAACTTTGACCCTGAGCCACACCTGTATGCCATCTTGCATCAGCCCTTACTTCTATGTAAGAGCACCTTCGTCCAGGCCCCAGGGCTCACTAAGGCTATCTTTGGAAATAAAACCTGCAGAGTAATGTCCGTGAGTGGGTTAACTTAAAGAACAGTGAGCTCCATGCCCCTGGAAATATCCGTGCGGAGTGACCATGCCTGAGTCACGGGAATGTTTGGCAGGAAGAACATGTGGGTGGGAGGGAGAACTCTATGATCTCTTTTACAAATGATTTGAAAGATCTAAGAGCCTTTGATCTCATCCACACCCCCCCCCTCCTTTTTTTCCCTTACAAAAAAGCTATAGAGAAAATGGGGCTAAGTGTCATGCCATGGAAAGAGAAGTGGACAATGGTCTAGAGGTGGGCTGGTCCTACTGAGCTACTGGTGGCTCCTTAGGTGACTGAGGGGAGAAGGTGGCTGCAACTTAGCCAGCCTTTTCTTATTTGCAACTAGGGATAAACTGTCTTTCTTATCTGACAAGATATCTTTGGAGAACATCAGATTATAGGTGTGAATGTGTTTTGAAAAAATTGTGGAAAAGGCAACATGGCATATTCTGAGTCTTTTTTTTAGAGAGGGCGATTTTAAAAAGCCATTCTTACAACATGACTTGAAGGTCATTTGAAATCAAAATGGCATAGAGGTCCCTAACTTTCACATTCAGTTGGAACTCCCTCCTCTTCTTTCTTTAAATGCCTGTAGCAGGCTGATTAATGCCCTCTGCCAAGAGGTCCACATCTTTACTCCCTGGAACATGACTTATGTGGCAAAACAGATTTTACAGATGCGATTAAGTTAATAATCTTGGCATGGGGCAATTCTCCTGGATTACCTGTAACCACCAGGCTTGTCATAAGAGGGAGACAAGAAGGTCAAAGGCAGGAGGAGGAGATGGGACAAATGGAGCAGAGGTTGGAGTGATGTACTTTGAAGATGGAGGAAAAGGCCATGAGCCAGGGAATGCAGGTGGCTGGTAGAGGCTGGAAAAGACAAGGAAGCAGATTCTCCCCATGAAGTCTCCAGAAGGAGGACAATCTTGCCAACACTTTGATTTAGGCTTCTGACCTCCAGATCTGTAAGAAAATAATTTGTGTTGTTTTAAGCCACTAAATTTGTGGCAGTTTGTTACAGCAGTCTTAGGAAACCAATATGATTTCCTGCCTCTCTTTCTTTCCTTCCTCCTTCCTTCCTCCTACCCCTCCCTCTTCTTCCCCTCCCCCTGTTGGCTTCTCCCTTCTCCCTTTTCTCTCTCCCTCTGTCCCTTCTCCCCCTCTGTCTGGCTCTCATCCCTTTCCTCCCATCCTTTTCTCCCTACCCTTCCCATCTTCTCCCCTTTTACTCTCCCCTTTTGGGAGTAAACAAACCAAGTAGTAGTTAGAAAAAGACCTGATGATTTAATAGTGATTTCTTTCTTTTTCTTTCTTTCTTTCTTTTTTTTTTTTTTTTTGGTTTATGGGATTTTTAAGTTTTCTGCTGATTATTATGAGCTCTTGGTGAAGAGATTAATTCAGTTACCATGATTTGTTTCCTTGTCTTGACTTCATAAAATCACAGGAATACAATAATATAGTTATACATCCCCTGGGCTTGAAAATGCCCGGTAATTACAAGTGATTCACGAGAACAGCTTAACTTGTAAGGGATTGTATTGTGCTCCGTAGTAAGCAGTCATTTATTAGGTTTTAAAAATGCCTTTAGAAAGGATATAATGGGTTCATCAATTAAAAGTATGTTTGGAAAAAACTCTGGGGCTGTCAGTAGTAATTCTTCTTCCCCTCAACTCTCCTTTCCGAAGCGGCCAACTTGTGTGTGGCTCCGCCATGTGTGCCCTCCTTTCCTCGTGCTCCCTGGTGATGGCGGTTCCACCTGAGGAGAGCCGTGGGGGCCTTGCTCAGATGGCCAGGCCTTTCAGAGCCGAGACCGTGGTTCTCTTTCTCAGCCTGGCCATCCATCATTTCATTAGAGCGAGGTTGCCAAATTGACACGTCCTGGCGAAAGCCCCCGATACCGCAGTGGAGATGTGCAGCATCTCCTCAGGCAGCCGGGTCGCTGTCCTCGTTACTAATGCTCAGCCCTGTCGCTAACAGATGGCTGAGAGTGATCTTCCAGGGGAATTCAGCACCCTTGTGGCAACTGGCACTTCTTCCAAACACACAACTTGTAAAAGTTCTTCTCTTCCCCTGCCCTAGAATAGGCCTCTGCCTTCTTAACTCGAGTGGGAGAGGTTGCTTTCCCTTCCGCTTTTTGCAGAACGAAGTGTGCAAAGCCTGTGCCCCAAGTTTCCTTTCTTGGGAACATGCCATGGCTTTCCCTTCCCCAGACAAGGCTTACGGACGAAGTCTTTGCTCCTTCCTTCCTGGGACAGACTGAGGCTACATCACAGCTGCCCCATCATTTCCTCTTTGCTTCTCGCCACCTCTTTGTTGCTTCTTTCTGTTCCTTTTCCTTGCTAGTACTTTCCTGGGAGTCAGCCTGCCTTTCCCCACAGCTAATCTTCCTGTCGGTGATCTGCCTCCTGTGGTTTCCTGGGGGACCTTGCTACCTGCCTTCTTCCTGGCCACATAGGCTCTTTCCAGTCTTTTCACTGCTTGCCTGCCACCCTCCCCACGGACTTCTCTGTCTCCCCTCTCACACAGATCCAACTCTTCCATCTGGAAGCACTTCACATAATGCTGCAACTGGCAAGTGTTGGTTGACTTCTGTCTCTTCATTCATATCAAATATTTTCGTTTCCCTACTTTTCCTCTTACACCTTACACCTTACATCTAGCACCCATCCCCAATATTCCACTGAAAACTGTAGTCTATCTGTCTCTGTTACCTCCCACTCAAATTCTCTGCTCTTTCCTGAGATATTCTTGGTTCATGCTATATTGGACACTGCTGATTACCACCTGCCCAGCATACACACAATTTAAAACTTGATTTTTCACCTAGTTTCTGGGCTTTCTGTCTCCAAAATCCTCCATATTCTCTCATTTCTGTTGATTTTTTCCTTCTAAATTGTTATAATTTATCTTGTATTGTCAATGACCACTACAATTGATTCTACATTTTCTATGCCAGTCTCTCTCTCACCAGGCTCCAGTACACTCAATGTTAGGGATTCTGGCTCCTGCATACATGATATTTATTTTTACCTTTCTAACTTTGTTCATATGTTTATCCATTCAGAAATATTTATTGAGAACTGATTTTGTGCTGGACACTGTTCTAGTGGGGATATAATGGCAAATAAAGTAGACGGATTACTGCCTTCATGGAGTCTGGAGTCTGATGTGGGAAACCAATGTTAAACAAATAAGCACACAAATAAGAGTTAAATTTGCAAATGTGGGAAGGGCTTTAGAGGAGAGGAATGTGGCATCCTGAGAGAATAACATGGGCAGGAAGGAAGGTAGAGAGAGGAATCTCTCTAATTAGGGAGGTCAGAAGAAGTTGAAGTCTGAAGTTAACTAGATGCAGGGGGTGAGTAAAGAGTTTTATGAGCTAGCAGAAACAGCATGTGTGAAGGCCCTGTGGTATAAGAGATTGAGGGACTTGGTGTAAGAAAAGGCTAGAGGTGAGCAGAGACCAGATCAATGCAGGGTTTGCAGAGGTTTTGCATAATGAGAGGTTTTAAGGAAAGTGGAGGAGGAGGACATGGTCAGACTTGGGTTTTGAAAAGACTCTGTTCATTTAGTCCACTGTAGCAGTGTCAATTCCTTTTCATTGGGCACACATTTTTGAGACATACCAGAAAAGAGAGCTGGCGGACTAGTTATTGTGAACTTTAAGTCTGTGGAGAGTTTTCAATGAAGATGCATAAGGCCCCAGGGAACCAGTCTAACAGATGTTGTCAGCAAGGCAGAAGGGGTGAGAAGTGCTTTGGTTTAGCCAAATTCCTCTGGGGACCTCTCTCAGACTCAGCTTCTGTGGCTGAGTTACATTGCCCTGATCTGATATTCAAGAATAACAGCTGGGGCTGAAAGAAGGCGGTGGTGGTAGCTGTGTGCAGGTTGCTGTGGGTAATTGGAGGTAAAAAAAGGAAAAGTGGCTCACCTAATTGCATTCTAAATTACAGCCATTGTTCAATCCCTTCCTTAAAAGTACTTGGTGCATTCAAGAAGAAAAGTCCTTTCTGGAGTAGGGAAACAATGGGGGGGTGTCCGGGGGGGGGGGCTGGATGAACATATATTCACATCCCCTTACTCAAGGTGTTATGTTTGTAAGCACAATTTTGAGTGGCTTGCTCAATTATTTTCACCCTGTGCGTGCTAACGGTAATAAACTTAGAAAACTGAAACACATGAGTCTACAGTAATTGTTTTTTAGATAGTGTAATAAGTCATGATAATTGCTTGCAAAGCATTTTCCCCCTCCTTGTCTACAGGGGTAAATACATTAAAGCCACGTTCCTGTATACTCTTTTACAATCTATTAGCATAATAACGCATTGTAAAAAAGCCCTGCTGCTGTGGGAAAGTGTGTGATATTGGTCCATTAGACACCTTTGTCTTATATACAGGAAGCTAATGGCACTCTTTATGGGCATGATGTTAGCTTGGTATATGCTTGTTACCAACTAATAGATCCAGAGCGTGAGGTGCTGGTTGATAAAAGTTATCCAACACTAACAATCCACCATGATTCTAGCTTCTTGCTTGAAAATTGCCTTTAGTCCCATGCGAATGGGGAAGTCATCTTGATAAATTTAGCTGCAAGTCAAGTTATAACCAATGTTCACAGAGTGTAATCAAATTAGATCTTAAAGCCTTTAATTTCATTATTAGCATGTATTATTTCTCAAACCTTGTAATTAAATAGCATATTAGGAATAGATAATTTTTTCCCTTTTATACATTTATTAGGTATCTGGGGTTAAATTTGGAGCTTTGTTATAATATGCATCTGTGTATCCTTAAGTGAGGATGGTTTCTTTTTTATCAAAGTATAATTGAAAATATAATATATTAGCTTCAGGTGTACAACATAGTGATTGAACATTTATTACAGGATGGCTTTAATGATACCTGAGGCATTAGAAAAGTAACTGGTTAACTAAACTAAGTGAATTTGTGGCAAATAAGATATCATTATGTTTACCCAAGCACTGTTATAATCTGAGAGCTGTATTATTATCCAAATTATGCAGAGGGAAATTAGACACTCATTATTTACTTTTCTTGGACATTTTGTGAGTTTGTACAAAAATTTTCACTGCACACACGAGATTAATTCTTCCTGAGGTTTACATCTGGTTTACCATAAATCAAGAACTTGTGAAGAAATGTTCTTTTCTTATTCTCAGTTAGCAGTAAGAAATCCCCGACTTTGCAGTTATGAAACAGTGAATGTTGTGCAAAGCGGAAGGCACGTGGGGTGCACACAGAGGCAGAGCAGCGATTCAATGACTGTCAAGGGCATGGGTGGCCCCTTGTGCAGCCAAGTGGACTGGCCTGAATCTCTGAGCAAGGTCTGGTCTAGAGGCTTCCTCTCCACTCAGTTGCCTCTCTTGCAATCTCAAACAGGGCCTGTTGCCAGGATTGGCCAAATTCCCAAGAAGCAGGTAGCTCAGCGGCTCTTAGCCATGGCCCCATATCAGAATCACCCGGGAATATTTAAAAATTGCAGATGCCTAACCCCCACCTCCCCACCCCCCATTCCAATCCAACGTGTGACTGGAGTTGTACTCACTGTAGTTGTTCCAAAGGGTGGATAATGGGAGTGGTAGGGGCCTGATGGCCCACTCTTGGCTGGCTGCAGAGCCAGGTGGCACGCTTCCAGTGAGCCTGGATCTACCCTGCCCTGGAAGTCACTGGTGCCTGATCACTCCTGACACAATTATAGCAGATACATCATCCCTGGCTTAAGATATTCCTCTCTAGGTATCATAGGTAGAGAATTTGCTCATCACTTTGCAAATATTTACTAAAAAGTTACTTGCCAGTTGCCAGGCACTCTTGTAGAGTCTAGGGATATAATAGTGAAGAAAACAGGCATTTTTTTCTGAAACTAGAAGGGGGGGAATAAAAAAGAGAAATAAAGTAAAATGCATACCAAATAGGAGGTTGCTTCCTAGGAAGGAAAGACACCTGAAGCTAAGATAGAGAATGGCAACTTCATGTCTTGCAAAGATTCACTCACAGAAGTGGAGCCTTGGTTGTCGGAAGAGGCTCTGGCAGGAGCCAAGCCAGTCCAAAAACTCATTCTGGACTGCCTGGGGTGGATCTTGCCTTTTCATTCACTGTAGTTACATTTTTTTCCTGTCTGTGACATGAGGACATTGATATAATTTGCTTCCCTTGGAACTGACTCTTCGCCACACCCACTTGAGTCTCCCTTAGATATTGGTGGTCTTTAGTGGTTGGGGGTCACCCGTGTCTTCATCTGCTCAGGGGCAGGCTGGCTTTTAATCTCATCTACAGAGAGCAGCCCCTGAAAAAGACTCTCAGATTACAAAATGTCTCCTTCTTCTTGTCATTTCTGTCTCCAGACCCCTTCATAGCTGAAGCCCCAAGAATCAGCTTCATTTTTCAAGGATCCTCTAGGGCACAGTCTGCACATGGAAGTAGAATAATGATGTTCTCAAGGACTTCCTTCCCACTCCTGCAGGGGAAGCCCTTGGTGCCAAATTATTGACACTGCCTCATTCTCTGCCACATTGAATAAATACATTTAAAATGGGATTAGTTTGTGAGTCCTTGGCTTGATTTATAATACATTTTATATTCAGATGTGCTGCTACTGTTTATCTCCACAAAATAAATATTAAAATTGTGTTTGAATCTCACATTAAATTTATATTCTTGCTATTACAATTTTATTTCTGTCAAGTGATAATCACTTTTCAGACATAAGGCAGAAGTAAAAGCACATATGCAAATAAAAGTAGTTATTGTTTCTCCTTAAGATGTCTCCTTAAGGTCTTACTCTGGGCTTACTCCTTTCTCACATACAATCTATATAATGAATATTGGGATGAATATGAGCTCCTTGGTTCTCACAGTGTATCTAGGCAATTTGTTTCTGTTAATGAGGTTGTTTGTTTTTTTTTTCCATTTCTTGAGATCCAGACAAAAGGGAACAGTGAGTCCTTTGTCATCCACTGTTGTTGGGTGTCCGGTTGGTGCCAGAGACCCACAATTGGTAATAACATGCTTTGGATTTGTATTTTCAGTAGTGGGGATGGGAACTGCTAACATCCACACATTTTTTTTTTTTTTTTTTTTTTTAACTAGTTGCCCTTACAGCTAGTGGCCAGGGACCACATGTATGGGATGAGTGAAGTTAGAGAACAGCTTCTGTCATGGAACAACTCTGCATCAAAACTATGATCTGATCTGGTCATCACACTATTTGAAACCATACTACAGCATCGCAGTTCAGCCTATTGGATCAATAATAATAATAATAATAATAATAATAATAATTGGGATGATTAAACCTAATTAGTTTTGAAATCTTGGTTATAGAACTGGTGTGAGGAGAGGAATTGTAAATTACAAATTCAAGCAGTCTTCTGTCTCTAAAAGTGGACACTATTTAACTTTCGGAGAATTTAGGGATATAGCTTTGAAAATTGTGGTATTGTAACCCAAAAACCTCACTCTCCCTAAGGACTGACTTTCAAGGGTTTTTGTTGTTGTTGTTATTTAATTTTAAAGTAAGCCGTTTAATCAGAATGATACCAAAAGAAGTAATACCTGTGCCTTTTGTAAGCTATTTGATAATCTTTCATCGATAATATTATTAAGAATGTGAAATATCACAACTACCATATAGTGAATGCACAGGCACTGTGATGAGCACTTCACATATATGACTTCACACCATCCTACAGAAAACCTATGAGGTAGGTATTATTATTGTACCCATTTTACAAATGAGAACACTGAGCCACAGGGAAATTAAATAATGTCTTCAGAGTCATCTCATTGACTCAGTAGTGGAACTGAGAGATTCCAAAATGCATTTGTCTCATTCCCAAGTTGGCGTTCTTGTTCAGTATCCTTTATGCCCTATGGAGAAGATTTTTGAAAATGTGGAAGATAAAGTTGATATGCGTTTTTAGCTGTTTGATCAAGTGTGTATGAAGAACACTGAGGTAACAAGGAGTCTTAGGTTTCAGTTTTGGCTTAATCACTTATTATTTTTGTGTCCTCAAACAAGCACTTTTACAATTTGGGGTCTTAATTTCTTCATCTGAAAAACAGGACTAATGATACTTAAATCAGAAGTCAGGAAAGCATTTTGTAATTTAAGAACACTCTGTGGATGCCTCAAATTCTCTCCTTGGTTCTATCTTACTCAATATTTTCATTATCTTGAAGATAAGTAGGCCATGATTATCAAATTTGTGGATAACATAAGCCCAAGAAGGATATCTAATTTGTTGAATGAGGCAATCAGGACACAAAAAGGTACTGTAGACTGAACAAATGATCAAGACATTCATGATGAAATTGAACCACTTTAAAAAGTCACATAAAGGACAATGGTATTTAGTTGATTCCAAACTAATGACTGACATTGATTGAGCAATTACCATGTGTCAAGTGCTATTTTCAGCTCTTTACACACATTATTACACAATTCTTACAACTGCTTGGAGTAGGCACTGTGCATATTCTCCCTTTACAGGTAAGGAAACTGAGTCATGAAGAGATTATTTGCCTAAAGCCATTAAGCTAGTAAAGGGAGGAGACAACATGTTGAGCCCAGGAGATCTGGACTCTTTAATTCTACACCAAAGTGTTGTTGAGAGGGCTCACACAGGTTTTCGGCCATGTTAATAGAAATATTGCATCTAGGTGAGAATTAGGCAACATACTCTTGGATGTTCTACAAATTTTATATGATTATATTCATACATCGAGGGTCCTTGGCAAACCAGAGAGCATGGAGAGAAGAGCTGTGAGGATGATATCATCTAAAGGAATGCTTGGGGGAGTATGGAAATGTCATCCTTGGAGACAAGGACCTATGACAGAACAGCCATCTTTAGGTATTTGCCATAGGGAAGCTAGAATTGAACTCTTTTGTGAGTTTCAAGGAGCAGACCTGAGCATATGAAGAGATATTAGGGTAATTTCTGTTCAATGTAAGTAAGACTTGGCTGAAGATGAAATCTGCCTGCTAGTAGAATGAGCCTCTGCTAAAAGTCAGCACTCAATCGTAAAAAGTATTCAGGCTGAGAACACTCAGGTGGCTTCCCACCAGAGAGCTGAGCTGTTAGATTTCTGTATCAGTGGGAGTATCCATAGTTTTATAGTATCCATGTAATTTATATAATTTATAAATATATAAATCCATATAATTTATAAATATATTTATATATAATTTATAAATATATATATATTTAAAATATATATTATATATATATTTAAAATATATATTATATATATTTATATAAAATATATATTATATATATAAAATAAATATATTATATATATAATTTATAAATATATAAATCCATATAATTTATAAATTATAGTATCCATATAATTTCTTTTTTTTTTATTTTTTTTTTATTTTTTTTTTATTTTTGGGACAGAGAGAGACAGAGCATGAACGGGGGAGGGGCAGAGAGAGAGGGAGACACAGAATCGGAAACAGGCTCCAGGCTCCGAGCCATCGGCCCAGAGCCTGACGCGGGGCTCGAACTCGCGGACCGCGAGATCGTGACCTGGCTGAAGTCGGACGCTTAACCGACTGCGCCACCCAGGCGCCCCTCCATATAATTTCTAATAGCTTTTCCAACCTCAAAATTCTACCACTTCATTCGCTAACTATACAGGCCTCATGCTTCATCCTTCAACATAGATATTTTTCTGTGGTAACCCCAAAAGTTCATGATTAACTGGGCTTGAGATTTATACATTTCATTGATGAAACAGCCGCAGTCGATTAGGGCAAGGGTAAACGCTTGGACCAATCTGGCTCAGTCAGGTTCTCTTGGAATTTGGGATCAGTTGTCTCTCTCGAGCTGGGTGGTACTGAAGCTGTGGAGTTGCAACAACCATTTCCATGCTGTAAGTGGGGAAATTGAAAATACTGATTGGCAAGGAAACAGATAAATAAAGCAGATGCACAGTAAGGATCTCATGTAAGATGAGAAATCATACGATCCAAGGAGAGAAAGAGAAACTGAGAGATGATGAGGCTCATTACTTTGGTTCCCACTGGCTTATAGATTCTGGACTTTAGTTCCCCAAGCCTGGCTGGCTTGCTGCTTCTGGGTTTAAGGACACACACTGGATACTCCTGGTTAGTTACCATTATTGTGCTCAAAGCATTCTGAATAGGTTTCTATAATTTGCCACCCAAAGTATTTTAACTTTAGACCATTCTTTTTAACTAGGGTAACTCTTCTTTCTTTGTATCAAAAACTTACTTTCACTGTCTTCGATTGACCACTTAACAGTGGCAAGTCATTACAGGTACACATTTTCCCCAAAGATATAATGGTTATAATTAAGTGATTCAACAGTACTTTAATGCAGAAGGGCCTGGGCTATCCAAATGTCAGACTAAATTATAAAGTGAGCAGAACTAAAATGCCACAGGATGTAACCATCCATAATTTATGAGTAGTAGGATCAGATCAGTTCATAAAATGAGCTAGAATAATTTTTTCATGGTTTCATATGTTTTTATTAAAAGATATATCTCACTAGCAGTGAAATACTGAAGATTAATAACAATTCAGAAGAGTGAGGCATTCTTACCATATCCCTGGGACCTCATGTTTTTGATTGTGTACCAGGGGAAATGTCATTAGTTGAGGCACTGCTCTATCAGCCTTTGGGAATATGAACCATGAATATTTTAGGTGAGACATTGGTTCTCAGGAGGATCCCATGCTGCTGTTTTTGCTGTGGTAGAAATCGCATGTGTTTTCCAGGACAGACACCCTCTGAGATGTGAACAGTAAGAGGAATCCTTATAGGCTTCTAGAGCAGAGCCCTGCCTGCCAAGAATAAATCCAAACTGGAGATTGTTTGCCATGGGTCTATGTGACAGAAACATTTGCAATCGTGTCACTGAAAATGTTTGTTTTGCTGGGTCTACATGGCAAATAGGATACAGATCAGTGAGCAAAGAAATGGCTTGCTGAGTAGGCTGGACATCGTTGATGAAATGTTTGCTGGAAGCATGTACCATGAGTCTTACTTCTGTACCCCATCTAGGGGTTGCCACGCTGGCTGACAGCATTTCCAGCCTCAGCATTTATGAGAAATGAGCTGGAGTATTTGTCATCATTAAGGCTCTAGATTGTTTTCTAGGAGTGTTAAACCTTCTGACCGTATTGTAACTCACGGAGTTTGACCCACATCTCTCTTGAAGTTTGGAGAGGACGGCTATCCTTTACTTTTATGGAACAGATGTGTTCCAAGGAGCTACCAGTAAAGTACATTGTATAAAGTAAATCCCGTTTCCCCATTGATTTACTTTATAAAACTAGAGATGTGTACGTACCATGGAAAGAAATCCACTACATGTTTGGTAAGGAGGCAGCTTAGGTGGCCTCTACTACAGTCTGATGGGGAAGCCCCCCAAATGCTGTCATTCATGACTGCCTGCAGAAGACAGTAGTTCACCATTAGTACCCTAGTTTTCTTCTATGAAATTTCCCTGCACCAAGGCTTCCTCATAACCACTGGACATCTGCTGTGTATTTCATATCCTGTAGGATTTCCATGCAAGCTGGGAATCTCCTTACACTATACTCATGATTTTAATCTCTTTTTTCTCTTTAAAAAATTTTGTTAAAATATCATTTAGCCAAGCTGGACCATAACATCATACACCAGTTCAAATCTCCAAAGATGTCATTGTTGTGATACCAGGATGCAAATTGGGAACCCCAGGGTGACTCTAGGCCTAGAAGATACTATACCATCATTTTAAAGTCAAGGAGCAACACAGGAGAATAGTACCTGAGAGATATAGTTACAGTCGACTGAATATATTCCCAGATTAGAACTGTACATATGCATAAGATGTGATGAATGAACTGAGGGAAAATGAGTTAGAATTCACTAAAATAACAGCGCCCTTTGCAAAACTACATAAAACATGTTTACTTTTCAGTACATTGTTTTGAGTCTCAGTAAATATGAGTTATTAATTGCCCTGTGATTAGTGAAATCTATCTTTTCTTCATGGTTGATTGGGGAAGGAGAGGGAGCCTGCTGAAGTCAGTGCCTGAAACCTCTGTTTGGTTAGTAGCAGCCAGCACAGCATTCCTTTGCCTACGAGGGAAAGCGAATATTTTGAGAAATGAGGAAAAAAGAACTTCTGATGTTAACTAGATTCCTCAGAGATCTAATACCTAGATTTGGTTTGTTTTTCTGAATTTTAATAAGTGGTATTGGGGTTTGTTCAATTTCCCTATTTTCAAGTTTTATTATATGCATCCAGAGAGAATGATAAATTTCTATAGTTACCGGGGCTTAGCATTCCACAAACTTGGTTAAACTCATTACAGTGCACCTAGCTATTCCGCACATGTAGCTCCAGTGTGGGTCATGTCATGTCCTCTATCCCTGTAATGAGTGTAGCACATCCCTCTCATTATGGTGAAGAAAAGCCTCCACTGCTGTTGTTTTTTGTCCTACTAACAGCCCTGGGACCGAAGTCCATGGCACTAAAGTGGGCTTACTTCTTTGACACCACCATGGCTTACAGATTTATTCAGTACTTGCCATGTGCCAGACACTGTGCCAAAGGCTTTGCTTGCATTCTCCCATTCACTTCTCTGTCCAACCTATTGCCATGCCACAAATTGGCAAACCAAAGCTCAATAGGTGAATTCACTTACTCAAGCCCACACAGCTAGTGGTAAGTGGCTGAGCAGGAACCTGAAACCAGATCAGTTCCTGCCAGGGTGCAGACTGGTAATCACTTTTCTCCACCACCTCTTTCTCCGATTGCCATTTAATACCAGGCTACTAGACCATGTCACATCAAAATGGGCATAATGCAGGCTGTCAAAATAAGGCATTCAATCAAGAAGGTTGCTGAAGGAGTTGTGACGGAGTATGGCTGTTACCCTGGTTGAAATTTCTGTGCTTCAAGACAAAAAGAACATGGTAGATTTTTTTTTTCCTCAACAAACTTCATGATAAGTCTGTCATGTATCATTGACCTAAGAGAGGACAATAACAACCCAGAAGGGCACTTTCATTTCTAGGATATTCTAAAAATAACCTGTTTGATTAATAGCTATGTCCACAGACAATAGAAGTCCACATTATGGCTGAGGAAAGGGATACAGTTCTCCCCTCACTTCCCAGGTGTTTCTCAAACTGATCCAATTACTTAGATCACCTTATTCTGACTTTTTCATTTAACCTTTATGTATCCCTGGGATTTAATTTATTCAGGGTGAATAACCTCAACTCATGGGATGTTTTTGCCCAAAGCAGGACAGAGATAAACCATTTCTCTCAGAAATAAGCCTTAGTGACCTTTGTACCACAGTTTAGGGTACTTATAAACCATTGAGATGAATGCTCAATCAGAATATGGCAACAAAGGTCATCTTGAGGTCCAATGACCCTGTCTCTATAGTTACATCATTCAGTTATCCAGTTCAGAGAATCAGAAAGCCCTGCAGGTGGTGACCATGTGCCTCTATGAGATTCTTAGTATTATCTCAGGACAGTTAAATAACTCATCAGTTTGGGGAAGGAGAAAAGAAAAATGAATTAATTGACCTGTTCATTCAAAAAAATTGGCCTAGAGAGCTGCAAGGAGTTTTTTCCTTAGAAAAAAACAACTCTATTCCCAATATTGAGACAAGAACTCATCTATCTGAGACATAATAACAGTCTTTCTTAGAGGATTATGGACAGAGAGTACTTACCCAGAGTGTTTTGATTATATTTTCCAAGCATAACAGTTTATAAAAGTATGAATAGAAAATTTCAAGTATAGTGTTGTAGATAGTAATAAAGTAATAATGATAATAATAATAATAGCCACAGATTCCTCTTATCCTTGCATACATGCATTTTTGCCATGTGAATTGGCTGCTGTTCCTGTCAAGAGTTGGAGTCACTTTTTCTACCCTTCGGCTTTCTTTGACCAGTAGAATGGGGCAGAAGTGATGACATTATGGGCTTCAGGGGATATTGCAGTTAATCTTCTCAAGCTTTTGCTGTCCTAAGATGTCCATGTGAGAAAGCTTGGGCTAACCTCCTCAAGGATGAGAGACAACATGGAGTAGAGACATCACAGCTTTGGCTCCGTAAACCAACCAACCTGTTCACAGCTGACCCACCAGTTGCCTGCAGAATCACCCAGTTGACCCACAGACTTGTGACCAATCATAAAATTATTGTAAGCCTTTAATTTGGGAATGCTTTTATGTAGGTTACATATACTGAGTGTCATTCTAATACACACATACTTTAAAATGTAAATATATCTCTGGATGATAGAATTATAGGTGACTTTAATTATCTTTTTTATACTTTTATTTTTAAAATGTATTAATTTATTTGTTTATCATAGCTTTATTCTCAATATTATCACAATTTCATGTTTATTTTCTCATTATGCTTTTTTTTGTAATAGCAAACAGTTTTACCAACTTGGATTATATTATTTATTGTTCTTTTTTTAAAACATTTTTAAGTTTTTTAAATTTACATCCAAGTTAGTTAGCATATAGTGCAACAATGATTTCAGGAGTAGATTCGTTAATGCCCCTTACCATTTAGCACATCCCCCACACACACAACCCCTTCAGTAACCCTCTGTTCTCTATATTTAAGAGTCTCTTATGTTTGTCCCCTCCCTGTTTTTATATTATTTTTGCTTCCCTTCCCTTGGGTTCATCTGTTCTGTGTTTTAAAGTCCTCTAATGAGTGAAGTCATATGATATTTGTCTTTCTCTGACTGACTAATTTCACTTAGCATAATACCCTCTAGTTCCATCTACCTAGTTGCAAATGACAAGATTTCATTCTTTTTGATTACCGAGTAATACTCCATTGTATATATATGTCACATCTTTATCCTTTCATCCATCAGTGGACATTTGGGCTCTTTCCATATTTTAGCTATTGTTGATAGTGCTGCTATAAACATTGGGGTGCATATGCCCCTTCGAAACAGCATACTTGTATCCCTTGGATAAATACCTAGTAGTGCAATTGCTGGGTCATAGGGTAGTTCTATTTTTAATTTTTTGAGGAACCTCCATATTGTTTTCCAGATTGGCTGCACCAGTTTGCATTCCCACCAGCAGTGCAAAAGAGATCCTCTTTCTCTGCATCCTCGCCAACATCTGTTGTTGCCTGAGTTGTTAATGTTAGCCATTCTGACAGGTGTGAGGTGGTATCTTATTGCGGTTTTGATTTGTATTTCCCTGATGATGAGTGATGTTGAACATTTTTTCATGTGCCTGTTGGCCATCTGGATGTCTTCTTTGGAGAAGTGTCTATTCATGTGTTTTGCCCATTTCTTCACTGGATTATTTGTTTTTTTGGGTGTTGGGTTTGTTAAGTTCTTAACAGATTTTGGATATTAACCCTTTATCTGTTATGTCGTTTGCAAACATCTCCCATTCTGTCGGTTGCTTTTTAGTTTTGCTGATTGTTTCCTTCGCTGTGCAGAAGCTTTTTATTTTGATGAGGTCCCAGTAGTTCATTTTTGCTTTTCTTTCCCTTGCCTCTGGAGACGTGTTTAGTAAGAAATTGCTGCAGCCAAGGTCAAAGAGGTTTTTGCCTGCTTTCTCCTCAAGGATTTTGATGGCTTTCCTGTCTTACATTGAGGTCTTTCATCCATTTTGAGTTTATTTTTGTGTATGGTGTAAGAAAGTAGTCCAGGTTCATTTTCCTGAATGTTGCTGTCCAGTTTTCCCAGCACCAGTTGCTGAAGAGACTGTCTTTAATCCATTGTATATTCTTTCCTGCTTTGTCAAAGATTAGTTGGCCATACGTTTGTGGGTCCATTTCTGGGTTCTTTTTTATGTTCCATTGATGAGTATTTCTTTTTGTGCCAGTACCATACTGTCTTGATAATTACAGCTTTTTAATACAGCTTGAAGTCCAGGATTGTAATGCCTCCTGCTTTGGTTTTCTTTTTCAAGATTGCTTTGGCTATTCGGGGTCTTTTCTGGTTTCATACAAATTTTAAGATAGTTTGTTCTAACTTTGTGAAGAATGCGGTGCTATTTTGATAGGTATTGCATTGAATATGTAGATTGCTTTAGGTAGTATTGACATTTTAAAAATATTTGTTCTTCCTATTCAGGAGCATGGAATATTTTTCCATTTTTTTGTGTGTCTTCTTCAATTTCTTTCATAAGCTTTCTGTAGTTTTCAGTGTATAGATTTTTTTCACCTCTTTGGTTAGATTTATTCCTAGGTATTTTATGGTTTTTGGTACAATTGTAAGTGGGATTGAGTCTTTGATTTCCCTTTCTGTTTCTTCATTGTTGGTGTATAGGAATGCAGCAGATTTCTTTGCATTGATTTTATATCCTGAGACTTTGCCGAATTCATGGATCAGTTCTAGCAGTTTTTTTTTGGTGGAATCTTTTGGGTTTTCCATATAGAGTATCATGTCATCTGAGAAGAATGAAAGTTTGACCTCCTCCTATGTGATTTGCATGCCTTTTGTTTCTTTGTGTTGTCTGATTGCTGAAGCTAAAACTTCCAATACTATGTTGGATAATAATGGTGAGAGTGGACATCCCTGTCTTGTTCCTGACCTTAGGGGGAAAGCTCTCAGTTTCCCCATTGAGGATGATATTAGTGTTGAGTCTTTCATATATGGCTTTTATGATCTCGAGGTATGATCCTTCTATCCCTACTTTCTTGAGTTTTTTTTTTTTTATCAAGAAAGGATGTTGTATTTTGTCAAATGTTTTCTCTGCATCTATTGAGAGGATCATGTGGTTCTTGTCCTTTCTTTTATTGTTTGTGATGAATCACATTGATTGTTTTGTGGATATTGAACTAGCCCTGCATCCCAGGTATAAATCCCACTTGGTTGTAGTGAATAATTTTTTTAATGTATTGTTGGATCTGGTTGGCTAATATCTTGTCGAGGATTTTTGCATCCATGTCTTGCATCAGGGAAATTGGTCTATAGTTCTCCTTTTTAGTGGGGTCTTTGGTTTTGGAATCAAGGTAATGCTGGGTTCATAGAAACGATTTGGAAGTTTTCCTTCCATTTCTATTTTTTGGAACAGCTTCAAGAGAATAGGTGTTAACTCTTCCATAAATGTTTGTTAGAATTCCGCTGGAAAGCCATCTAGCCCCGGACTCTTGTTTTTTGGGGATATTTTTGATTACTAATTTTATTTCTTTACTGATTATGGGTCTGATCAAATTTTCTATTTCTTCCTGTTTCAGTTTTAGTAATATATATGTTTCTAGGAATTTTCCATTTCTTCCAGATTGCCCATTTATTGGTGTATAATTGCTCATAATATTCTCTTACTATTTTTTTTTATTTCTGCTGTGTTGGTGGTGATCTCTCCTGTTCCATTCTTGATTTTTTTTATTTAGGTCCTTTCCTTTTTCTTTTTGATCAAACTGGCTAGTGGTTTGCCAATTTTGTTAATTCTTTCGAAGAACCAGCTTCTGGTTTCATTGATCTGGTCTACTGTGGTTTTTTTTTGGTTTCAATAGCATTGATTTCTGCTCTATTCTTTATTATTTCCTGTCTTCTGCTGGTTTTGGGTTTTATTTTCTGTTCTTTTCCCAGCTCTTTAAGGCGTAAGTTTACGTTGTGTATCTGAGATCTTTCCTCCTTCTTTAGGAAGGCATGGATTGCTATATACTTTCCTCTTATGACACCTTTGCTGCATCCCAGAGGTTTGGGGTTGTGGTGTCATTATTTTCATTGGCTTCCGTGTACTTTTTAATTTCCTCTAACTTCTTGGTTAGTCCATTCATTCTTTAATAGGATGTTCTTTAGTCTTCAAGTATTTGTTACCTTTCCAAATTTTTTCTTGTGGTTGATTTCAAGTTTCATAGCATTGTGGTCTGAAAATATGCAAGTATGATCTCAATCTTTTTGTACTTGTTGAAGACTGATTTGTGTCCCAGTATGCGATCAATTCTGGAGAATGCTCCATGTGCACTGGAGAAGAATGTATATTCTGCTGCTTTAGGATGAAAGGTTCTGAATATATCTGTTAAGTCCATCTGGTCCAGTGTGTCATGCAAAACCATTGTTTCCTTGTTTATTTTCTGATTAGAAGATCTGTCTATTGTTGTAAGTGGGGTGTTGAAGTCCCCTACTATTATGGTATTATTATCAACTGGTTTCTTCACTTGATCTTAGCCAAAAGGCCGAGAAGCGATCAACTGGTTTCTTTATGTTTGTGATTAATTGATATGTATATTTGGGTGCTTTCACATTTGGAGCATAAATGTTTATAATTGTTAGGTCTTCTTGGTGGGCAGACCCTTTAATTATGATAAAATGCCCTTATTCATCTCTTGTTGCAGTCTTTATTTTAAAGTATAGATTGTCTGATATAAGTGTGGCTACTCTGGCTTTCTTTTGTCGACCATTAGCATGATAGATGGTTCTCCATCCCCTTACTTTCAATCTGAAGGTGTGTTTAAGACTAAAATGGGTCTCTTGTAAAGAGCATATAGATGGATCTTTTTTTCTTATCCATTCTGTTATCCTATGTCTTTTGATTGGAGCATTTAGTCCATTGACGTTTAGAGTAAGTACTGAAAGATATTAATTTATTGCCATTATGTTTCTTATGGAGTTGGAGTGTCTGGTGGTGTTCTTTGGTCCTTTCTAGTCTTTGTTGCTTTTGGTCTTTTTTTTTTTTTCATCTTTTCTCCACTTAGAGAGTCCCCCTTATAATTTCTTGCAGGGCTTGTTTAATGGTCACAAACTCCTTTAGTTTTTTTATCTGGGAAACTTTTTATCTCTCCTTCTATTTTGAATGACAGCCTGCTGGATAAAGAGTCCTTGGCTGCATATTTTTCTGATTCAGCACATTGAATATATCCTGCCACTCTTTTCTGGCCTGCCAAGTTTCTGTGGATAGGTCTGCTGCAAACCTGATCTGTCTTCCCTTGTAGGTTTAGGACTTTTTTTCCCCCCTTACTGCTTTCATGGTTCTTTCCTTGCCTGAGTATTTTGTGAATTTGACTATGGTGTGCCTTGGTGATGTTTGGTTTTTGTTGAATCTAATGGGAGTCCTCTGTGCTTCCTGGAGTGTGATGTCTGTGTCTTTCCCCAGGTTAGGAAAGTTTTCTACTCTGATTTGCTCACATAACCCTTCTACCGCTTTTTCTCTCTCTTCATCTTCTGGGACTTCTATGATTTTGATGTTGTTCCTTTTTAATGAGTTACTGATTTCTCTAATTCTCAAATTGTGCTCTTTTGCTTTAGTTTCCTTTTTTCCTGCTTCCTTATTCTCCATAGTTTTTCCTCCCCTATCACTGATTCACTGCTCTGCCTCATCCATCGTTGTTCTGGTGGCACCATTTGAGATTGCAGCTCTGTTATAGCATTTTTTATTTCATCCCAACTAGCTTTTACTTCTTTTATCTCCGCAGAAAGGGATTCTAATCTATTTTCGACCCCAGCTAGTATTCTTATTATCCCAATTCTAAATTCTGGTTCATACATCTTTCTTGTATCTATGCTGGTTAAGTCCTTGGCTGTCGTTTCTTCCTGCTCTTTGTTTTGGGGTGAATTCCTTTGTTTCATCATTTTGAAGGAAGAAAAGGAATTAATGAGGTAAAAAAATTAAAATAAAAAAATTAAAATTAAAAATTAAAAACAACACACACACACACACACAAATCAAATAATGATGCTAGATCCTAGGCATGTTTTGGTCTGGGTGTTGAAAGGGGCTTATAGATTAGAGAAATAAAAGGAAAAAGAAAAAAAAAGAAAATGCTTGAAAATTTGAAAAATGAATACAATGAGATAGACTAAAATGAAACAATGGAAGTAAAATAGAGTTTAAAAAATTTACAGAAAAGTAAAAAATGTAGTAGAACAATTAAAGAAAAATATTTTTAACAAAAATTGAAAATAAAAATAAATTTTTTCTTTTTGTATTCAAGAAAAAGAAAAGAAACGTAAAAGAAAAAAAAATTGAATAGATGGACCAGCGAAGAGACTGAAACACGATTGAAATTACATCTTTTTCTCCTAGAAGTCAAAGTATGAAGCACTTTATAGTACATAAACTAAGCAGGTGAGAGACTTGTGGTGTTCCTCAAGAGCGAGGTCGGTCCAGTGGGCGGGTCTTAGTGTAATGGCTTCATTCCCCACTAGATGGTGCTGCTTAGCTTACTGGGGTGGATTGTTGTGGTGCTTGTAAGTTTGTTTGCATATATGCGGGAGGGGTGAAAATGGCATCACCCAGCTACCCAGTCTATAGCATCGGAACTCTGTTCTCCCCGAGCAGCAATCATGCACCCATCCTTAGTCTCTGGCTTCCATCCACTCCCTGCTTTTACACTCTCCATGACCAAGCCATCAGGTTGTCAGGCAGCACCTTCCTGACTGAGTTTTATCTCAGATGTGGCTGTTTTTCCCAACCCCTTACTTCTGAGGGACCATGGCTTTGACCTGTTCTGCCCCTCTGAAGGAGGGTCTCACTGAGCAATGGCCAGTGCCGGCTGCACCCAAGAACATTCGCAGGACCATGCTGTTGCTGATGCCCAGAGACTGTGGCTGGGTGCCAGTACGCCCCAGAAAAAGTTTGCACGATCCTATAGCAGCAGTGTTTTAAGGATTATGCAAAATCACAACACACATCTGGCACCAGGCTTCACCCTTAATGGCCTTGTTCTAGCACCAGTGAATGTAGTTGTTCCCGAGGGTCCACTGGGGCCTTTGCCTGTGGGGCTGCTGCACAGCCTCTACCAAATGTCCTCCCAGCAGGGGAGCCGCCTCTCCTCGTGTGGCCCAAGGACCCCTGGAGTTCACTCTGCTCCTGGGGATTCACCCTTCTCACCAGAACACCACAAGTTATTGAGCTGCAGAGTTTCAGACTCTGTGCTCCCCCTGTTTATAAAGTCTTAATGGAATTTAAACTCTATTCTTTCACCTTTCTCCCTTTTTCGTTCAGTCCTTGCAGATGTTTCCACTTTTCCACTTTATCTCATACTGCTTTTGGGGGGGTGCTTTTCCCACACTCTCCACCTGTCTCTGTCCTCTCTCTGCAAGCAAAAACAGCTCCCTGTCCTCTGCGGCTTCTCTCTCCCCCATTTCACCTCTCCGTGCCACATACCTGTTGAGTTCTGTGGTTCAGGTTTTACAGATTGTTGTGTTAATCCTCAAATCAATTTTCTAGGTGTGAAGGATGGTTTAGTGTTGATCTGGCTGTATTTAATGGATGCAAAACATAAGAAAAACTTCCATGCTGTTCTGCCATCTTGGCTCCTCTCTTATTTTTTTAAATTTAAATTCAAGTTAGTTAAAATACAGTGTAGTCTTGGCTTTAGGAGTAGAACCCAGTGATTCATCTCTTACATATGACACCCAGTGCTCATTCCAAAAAGTGCCCTCCTTAATCACCATTTACATCTCCCCAGCTACCTCCCCTCCAGCAACCCTCAGTTTTTTCTCTGTATTTAAGAGTCTCTTATGGTTTGCCCCACCTCTGTTTTTATCTTCTCTTCCTTCCCTTCCCCTATGTTATCTGTTGTTTCTCAAATTCCACATATGAGTGAAATCATATATTTGTCTTTCTCTGACTTATTTAGCTTAGCATAATACCCTCTAGTTCCATACTTGTTGTTACAAATGGCAAGAGTTCATTCTTTTCATGGCCAAGTAGTGTTCCGTGTGTGTGTGTGTGTGTGTGTGTGTGTGTGTGTGTGTGTGTATTACATCTTCTTTATACATTCATCAGTTAATGGACATTTTCCAATAAACTTGCATTACTCTAATGATAAGATTAATAATGAATGATATTGAACATACTGCTGATTTTAATAAAATGACCATTGCAAACAACTAGTGATTGAGCAACTCAGTCACTTCCCTTAGGGAGTCCTTAGAACAGTACGTTCCAGTTACCCATTGCTGTCTAACAACTCCAACCCCTCCAAAAAGAACCCTTAGTGATAGAAAACAACCATCATTTTGTTATGCTCACAGTTTTGTGGATTATAAACTTGGGATAGGCATAGTGAGGGTTGCTTATCTGCATCCTGATGACTGGAGTCTCAGCTGGGCTACTCAAAAGGCAAGAGATGGTTGAGACAGCCCCACTGGAGTTATATGCCCAGGGTTCTAGCTATAGGCTGAGTTCCTTGCCTTTTCCACATGTTGTGTCTGGTGGAGTTGGAATGTTCAAGAGAGCTCCTTCAGTCCCATATTTGGTATTTGGTCAGCCATCTCTCTCTCTCTCTCTCTCTCTCTCTCTCTCTCTCTCTCTCTCCCTCTCCCTATCTCCCTCTCTCTTTTCAAGGCTTTTCCATATGTCAAGCTTGAAGAGCAAGGCAGTCTCAGAATAGTCAGATTTCTTATTTGATGGCTGACTTCACTCAGAGTAAACATTCTAAGAGGTACAAGCTGCAAGCCTTCTTATGACCTAATCTTGGAAGACTCAGAATGTCCCTTATGTTGCATTTAATTATTTGAGCAAGCCACTAAAGCCAGCTGAGATTCTAAGGGAAGAGGATTGCTACTCAAAAAATTTGTGGCAATCTTTAATCTATCACATTTCATTCTCTGGACATGAATTATTTACAATCCTCCCACATGCAAAATACACTCACTCTTTCCCAAAATGTCCAGCCAAATTATATCATATTGCAATATTGGGTGTCAAGGATTGCTTCACTGGAATCAGATTTGGGTTTTGAGTCTCCTTGTGTGTGAATCATTGAGTATAGTTTCTTGAGTACAAATTATTATTGATATGAAGACTTGTGAACTACAGAAAAAAACTATTTATTCCCTCCCCTACACAATATGCAATGGTGAGAAAGGCACAGTATAACCGGAGTATAAACACTTCCATCCCCCAAGGAGGGGGGCTTTGGAGAACATATAGCAATCAGTTGTGCGGAGAAAACCAGCCAGGTACATGTCATCAGTTCTTTTTCCTGGGACAGGAAATGTTATGGAATGAATGTTTTTGTCCTTCAAAATTCGTATGTTAAAATGCTAACCCCCAATGGGATGGTATTGGGAGGTGAGGCCTTTGGGAGATAATTAGGTCATGAGAGTGGAACCCTCAGGAATGGGATTAGTTCCTTTATAAAAGACACCTTAGACAGCTCTCTCATCCATTCTGCCATGTGAAGACACAGCAAGAGGTCTGCTACCAGGGAGAGAGCTCCCACTCTACAATGCTGGCACCCTGATCTCAGACTTCTAACCTCCAGAACTATGAGAAATAAATTTATGTTTATGTGCCACTCAGTCTATGATATGTTGTTATAGCAGCCTGAGATAACTAAGATAAGAAATATTCCTTGATTGAGGTTTAGTGTTGCTTCCTGGGAATAACTCCTATTCTGGAAATTGTTTCCATTTTATAAGCAAAGTGGAAAGAATCAAGTTTTTTTTGGTTTGAATTCTGACTTTATATTTACTAGCTATGTGACTATATAATTTATTTTATCTCTCTGAACCTCAAGTTCATTATCTATAAAAAGCATATAGTAATACCAACTTACAATATCATTATGGAGATTACATGAACTAATCTGTGTACTTAGCCTGGTACCTGGCACCAAACAACTGGCAATTTTCATCTTTTTGTGATGTTAGTTTAGACAGTGGCAAAATTGTCACAGGCCTTGAGAAGACCACAGGAACTCCCCCATACAGAGGCCATTATAGAGGAATCTCCTATAGAATTATAGAGCAGTGACTTGGAGCATGTCCCACAGAATTGTTGAATAGTGGACTTCTATTGCAGAAAGGAAGTTTGAAAGAATCTAGTTAGCTCAGTTAGAATAATAATAGCAATAATAATAATAATAATAATAATAATAAAGCTTTCAGAAATTATCATGTTTTTTGAGGTCACTTACTGAATGCTATTCTTTAGCCTCAAGTGGCATTGTTTGTTTCATGTTCTACAATATTCAGTATGGCTTTATTCTTCCATCTCCTATAACGAAGCTACTGTGAACAGAATTTCAAGTGTAGAGAGTGGCACCAACATTTGACCTAACCTGGCTAACATGTTTGACCCTGCCATATGGTTCAGAGTCGAGCAGTTGTTCAGAAGTTTTCATAGTCCAAAGTAATTGGCTGAGATCAATGATATCAGGATGTTATGTTTAATATCAGCAACTGAGTGGAGGAGAGGAGGCACACCAGATTAGTGTGGCTCCACAGTTTTGTAACACAGTCCTCCATGAAAAGACAATGAGATGTGACCTCAAGCACAATGTTTGGATCAGTATACCAGGAGATTTAAGGAAATTCCATTGCACATAAATATAAATACTCATGGATAACAAATGAAAACGAAAAACTGAAAAATGTATTCCAAGTTTAATGATGACTAGTTTTACTATAAGCATACCATCCCCCTCACCTTTTTTTTCTTCTGGAACTGTACCCAGAGAGACAAATAGGTAGTCAGCAAGTGCAGCAGGCAACATCAGTGCTCCACCCATATGCCTTCAATTTATTTACTACATCACTTCCCATCTCCTTGCCATATTCATGCACTCTGGTTCCCCCTGTGCTTTCACTTCGAATATCCAGCACCGGGATCTCTCTTTGGAGGACCTTCCTACAGGCCACTGCCTATTTTTCTAGAATGTTCCAAGAGCGAATGTATTTGGGAATTTATATCCCCTCACTGATGGCTGAGTTGTGCAGGAATGCAGTACTCTAAGAATAACTCTGAGGAGCAATCTCTACTATCTCTAGACATCTCTGCATGGTTAGGCCACTTTCCGTGGGAGTTTCCTTGATACCTGACCTTTGGTTGACCTCCTCCTTTTCTTCACAATCCCACTCCCCCATTGACCCTCCAGTTTTTCCAGGGAATACTTTCTATTAAATCATTTCACATAAATCTTCATGTCAGGGTCTGCTTCTAGGAAACCTACCCTTCAAATAGGATAGGAGATGTCAAAATTATCTTTGAAAATTGATTATATTTCCCATAGGTATTAGATGCATGGCTTATGTATAAAATCCTAAAAAGTGATTTTGCACACTAAACTTTGGGAACCACTAAAGTATATTAAGCAAGGAATAAAGTAAGATTCTACATAGAGATTTCTAGGTCCTTAAGATAGTTTGCAAACTTCAGACAGTAAATGTAGATACATGGAGAATTCTAAAGCAGAATATATTCTGCCTCACTGTATAGTTTATTTCATTATGTTTAAACATTAAGCCTTTATGCCTTGAATACGTATTAATAGTTTTGTTTATTGTTATTGGTTGGAGGGTTGAATAAGATTATATGGGGAGATCAGGTTCTAAAGTCAGCAGGAAACTTAAATGCATGTACAACAGTGAAGTTAACCTGTGTCTTTTAAAATTCATTTATTAAAAGCATATGTATTGGCCAAATTCTATGTATCATATATTGTTTGTGTTATTCTAAATGCTGGGAATATGGCAGTAAACAAAACAAATTTATGCCTTCTTGAAGCTTACATTCTAGTAGGAGGAGAGAAAACAAACAAGTTATTATATAATATATAATATGTCAGATGGAGAGACACACTATGGAGAAAAATAAACCAGGGTTAGTTGGCTAGGGAGTGGCAGGGTGGGGGTATTGCTTTATTTGGGTAGTCAGGGGAGCCTCACTGATAAGGCAATATTTGAACAGAGACCTAAAGGAAGTAAGGAGGTCACCATGCTGCTATCTGGTAGAAAATCATTCTAGGTAGAGGGAGCAGTGTGGTGGACATAGGTCCCCTGCTGGGGAATGTAGTTAAATACAGTCTTGCTGCCACCCTCTGGACCCACCACCACATTCACATGGAGGCCATACTTCCCCAAGTCTCTCCCCTAGCTAGTAACTGAGCAGATGGGGTTCTAATTCAGGACTATTCCACCTCCCACAGGCAACGGTGGCTCATAGACACCCCACTGGCCTGCCAGAACCCCCATTAGGACTGCACTGCAGTGTGAAACCTACCTATGCAATCCTCTTTCCTTACCCTCCCCATTATAGGTGTCAGATCGGCACTGTGGTCAAAGGCCCTTTCCATCTTCTCCCCACCCATTCCTTTATCCTTTGCCCACATTTCCCCTCAATACATTTCTTGCATTGCTAATTTCATCTTGGCATCTGCTTCTTGGAGGGCCCAAACTAACACAAACAGAAAATGCAAAGGACTGAGGCAGGAGCATGCTGATATGATCGAGAAACATGAAAATTAGCATGTCAGGAACAGAATTAGAGAGGAGGAGAGTGATGGGGAATATGGACAGACACAGAGCAAGAGACCAAATCGTGAGGGTCTGGCAGGCACCATAAGGACCTAGAGTTTTATTCTTTGTAATACAGGGACACCTTTGGAAGATTCTGAGCAGTGGAGAATGTGAGCTAACATTCTATCATTTATCTGTCTATCTATCTATCTATCTATCTATCTATCATCTATCTTAAAGTTTATTTATTTTGAGAAAGAGTATAAGCAGGGGCAGAGAAGAGAGAGAGAGAGAGAGAGAGAGAGAGAGAGAGAGAATACCAAACACAGGCTCCTTGCTATCAGCAAAAGAATCCAACATGGGGCTCAATATCATGACCATGAGATCATGACCTGAGCTGAAATCAAGAGTCAGATGCTTAACAGACTGAGGCACCCAGGAGGCCCGATATATCATTTCAAAAGGACCCTTGTCACTGCTGCTTTGAGAGCAGATGATTGGAGGAAAGGGCAGAAGCAGGGAGACCAGCTTGGGGGCCACTGAAGAATCCAGATGAGAGATGGTGTTTGAAGGAGGTGGGTAGTGGGGGAAGTAGGGAGCAAGTGGATGAATTCTAAATGCATTTGAAGACAGAGCCAGCAGGACTTGCTGATGGTTGAGCCTGAGGTATGACAGAAAGAAAAGCCAAAGATAATACTGAGATTTTTGGCCTGTGCAAATGGATTTAGCATTTACTGAGACAGGGAAGACTGGATATTATGAAATATCATTATAGATTTTCTAGTTTAAATATGTTTCTCCTGCCTGTGTGCTGCCAATGATGCTTCATTGATGTTTCTACTTCATTACAAATCATATTCCTTATATCATGGTTGCAGCTGCTACTATTGCTACCTATCAGTTAATGCGTACTTGGTGCCTGCTACACAAACCATTATAGATACATAAAATCTTTATATATTTCTTTATATATATATATTTCCCACATCTCTCATTTAAACTGTACAACAACCTCATGAGATTAGCTCCAGGTTGGTTTTCTGCTTTGCTTTGTTTTGGCCTAGGTTTATGTAGAGAGTTAGTGCCAGGCTCAGAACTGAATCCAGGATGGTGTGATTCTAATGCTGTGCTCTTCATTATTCCATGTGCTTCCTTTTGACCCATGTGGCTCTTCGGTAGCTGTTTTGTGCTCACCACTGTCTCCATACCAGTCCATATGCTTCCTAACAAGTTGGTATTGAAATCAGCTTTGTATATGCTACTTCAACTACTAAGTTTCCCTGCGTAGACTAGGTTTGATAATTCTTGGTGGCATTTTGTGACTTGTATGTCTCTGACCACTGGCTTGATAATATCCAGTGGCTTCTGTGGTTGTCCCTTACCTGCCTGACACTACATGGTCCCATTCGAAACTTCTGCCTGATTTTCAGTACTTGGTCATTGGACTCAATCTCCCTCTCATCTCTGGGCTACTCTGTACCAGAAACTTGAGGGAGAAGACCCGGCCTGAAATTTCTGGCCCTGACACCTCATTTCTGATGCTACTCATGATTCCAATGTCCTGGTTAGAAAGAGATTTAGAGACATTTAATTCTTTGCTTATGCATTCCCTTTCCCTGAATATCTGAAGCTCCCTTTCAGCTAGCTGAGTTAGTTATAACTTGAGAACACTTATGCTATTTGACATATATGAATTATATAAGCAGGTTGGGTTTCTGCTGCAAAAGAAAAGCCAGAACAGCGAAAAATTGACTAATTGCGGACACACTTTTTCCTATCTATTCACAATCTTTTATATAAACTTGAACATTAACTCCTTATTATTTGGCAACAACAAAGTGCACTTGCAAAGACTCACCTTCAAAATGGCCAGCACTTTCTGACATCCTCCAGCTAATAATAACTCTGGACTGTGGACATCTGATCAGAATTAATTGCAGCAGACTGGAGTCCTGCAAATGTTAAAATGTCTTTAGTTTTACAGACCAATAGATGTTACGGTTCAGCAGTTCTGCATTATTAGTAAGCTTCTTGAATCTTGAGGGAGGGAGCCCAACAAACCATTGTAACCTTTATAAATTAAATGAGAATTAGTGCCTGTGCTTGTTGACTGTATCAAGAACAAGGATGCAGAATAAAAATAACACCTTTTTTTATATCTACCAAACAATTTAATATAAAAAGCTCGATTTGCCTGAGCAAAAATAAAGCAGTCAGCTAAATATAAAGTATTCATCATATGCAGGGGAAATATCTGACATGTTTAGGGAGTAGAATGATAGACAAAGAGAAAGAAACCCTAATAAAAAGGTCAGAATGTAATTTAAGAGGTTAATGGTTAGACCATGATAGCCAAGAAAACATTAGTCTCCAAATCAAGGTGAAAGTCTGTGACTTTCTAAAGGTCCTATCTAAACTCCTAAAGGACCAAGAGACTGGGATTTCTACATGTCACTTGTTCTTCCTGTGTTACATGTTCCCATTAACAAGTGGAACAGCTATATTATTGAGGACAAATAATAAAAATGGATGCATAGAGTTTGGGTAGATGGTCAAAATTTAAAATAAGCTACCTATAGCTGTGATAGGGTATATGGTGGTATATGGGAGGGAATAATAGGTGGACATGAGAGAGAAACTCAAGAGACTTTTCATGCATTAACTATGGCATGACTATGGCAGACTATGGCAAAAAACAAGAAGTAGTTTTTGAAAACTGTTAGATTGGATTGGTAGAAATGAAATAATCTATTATTTTCATTAGCAACAAAGAGCATTCATCCCAATATATACCTGTTGACTAACTTGTGCTTAGTGTCTCAGAGACAATAAGACATTCATATTGATTTTTCATTCATTCTGCATCATTTATTATGCACCATCCATATATTAAGTATTGTGTTAGAACACTAGGCCAAAGCTGGCAAGTCCTAGAACCTAGTGCCACCACATGCCCATTGTTCCCATAACAGACATCACCAATCAGCCACAACACTGGTATCACCAATCAACCACAACACTAGTTCCATTGCTTCTGATTATGGTCTGAGAGTCTTTTTCAGCACAGATATGGACCTTTGCTATTAGCACAGACCACACAGAGGTTACTGCAATAAAATGAGGTAGCAAAGAGTGAGAACTAGAATGAAATTAGAATGGTGAGGATAGGGAAATGAATACATTTGAAAGACACTAAAAGGGTAAAAGAGACAGGACATTGTCAGTGATTGGATGCTGGCTGGGGATGAAATTTGCTGGGGCAAAATTAATAATGACACCAAGGTTTCTAGCTTGCTCAACTGGGTAGACAAAACACCATTTATTGAGGTGTTTGAGGGAGAGGAACATCTGTAGGGGGAAAAATAAGCTTTAAATATTTTGAGTTTTAGTTTCCTGTGGGTCATCCAAATAGAAATTAAGAAATTGGATATTTGAGTCTGTAATTCAGATGCATGATCAAAACTAATGAATGAGGAGACAGTTTAGAGGGTTGTTGTAACACATGGACACTGGAGTCCCATTATCTGGGTTTGAATCTTCATTCCACACGGTGCTAGCCGTATGACCTTGGTGAAGTTCCTTAGTATACCTTAACCCTGAGATTTTTCATGGTTAGCATAGAGATAATTATAGTATCTATCTTAGAGGATCATCTTGAAGATGAAATGAATGCTGGCAACACACAGTGAGCACCATATGAATACTAGCTCTTATTTTTGTTGTCATTACATCTAAACAGTGCTCAATATTTGTAGAATGAATGAATCCATGGGGTAACCCAGAGAAAGTTTAGAGAATGAGAAGACAAGAGGAATAAAAAATAAACTTGGGTTTATTATACCTTAATGAATTGGTAATCTAGTTGTATGAAAATTCAAATGCCTTGATATGTCCATGAGTGAACAAAGAAAGATTCCAAATCCAAATGGTAATTCTTATCAGAACACAGAAAAGAAATTCAGTGTGACAGGCCAGAAGACTATTTGAGGACAAAATGAGGCAACTAACCTTGAACTAGGTAGGTCCTTCTAGAGGGACAGTTCTGTCCAAAAGGCAAGTGTTGGCTAGCCAAATACCCACAGTTGGTTAAAAGGCAAGATAAGGAAGCAAGACGCAAGGTTTCCTTGATAACACTGGTTGGCAGAGTTGCGGCAAGCAGTATAGTGGCCAAAGCAGTTATTTCCATGTCGCTGGAAATAACAACATGAATTCATAAATTTGGTGTACTCCCATGACAAACATGCTCCTGAAAAGGTATACAAGGATCACAGCATTGTAAATCTGTGTTTTGCAACATATTGTGTTGTTGTGATCTATGTTATTAGTTACTCATATAACTGGACTGGCAGGGCTTATAGAAACCAGTGCTAGTGAATGACACCCCATCCCACAGGTTCTCAAGCGAACCACCACCACCCCGCCCCCACCCCAGGTCATCCTTGATTCCTCTCTTTGCTCTTCACTCCCTGAATTAATTAAGAGTACTCTTGACTCTAAGTTTCAAGGACATCTTACATCCATTATCCTTTTTACATCTCCACTCCTATTCCTGATGCCAAACAGAATCTTCTCTCACCTGGGTGACCTGCAGTAGCCAGCAGTCTCTCTGCTTCTCCCTATAATCCATTCTCCAAATCAAGCCATGTAACTCCTCAGCTTAAAGCCCAAATTTGTATGGGTTTTGTATGACCTATAAAGCTTTGTATGACCTGACCCCTGCCTACTTCCTTCATTTTGTCCTTCTTCCCATCTTCTTTTTTTAATTTTAATTTTATTTGAGAGAGAGAGAGAGCAAGTGAGCAGGGAAGGAGGAGGAGGAGGAGGAGAAAGAGGAGGGGAGAGGGAATTCCAAGTAGTCTCTATGTCTGATATGGGGCTAGATCCCGTGATCCTAGGATCATGACCTGAGCTGAAATCAAGAGTCAGACACTCAATCTACTGGGCCACGCAGGCGCCCCCCTCCCTTCCCATCTTCTAATATGCTTTAGCTTCACTGGCCTTCTTACTCTTCTCAAATACACCAATCTCTTTTTCGCCTGAAGGCCTTTACATCACCTGCTCTTCCTTCAGGTCCTGTAGACTTTCAGGAGTCTGATCCCTTCTAATCACTGGGGGTTTCTCATTTCAAGTATGTTACCCTCAGAGAGCATGTTACAGACACTCTGTACATCCCCATTTCCCTGGTCACTTTCTAAGAAATCCTGTTCAATTGTCTTCACTTCCATTTTCTGATATTTTCACCTTGCTTTATTTGCAACTTTTTTGTTATTGTCACCCCCACTAGAATGTAATTTCCACAGTAGCAGAGACCAGGGCTGGCCAGCTTATCCACTGGATACAGTAGGCACAGTGCCTTGAACCAGTGATACTTTTGGGGCCCATGAAAATGTTTTAATTTCTTTAAAAATTAGGGGAAATGGGCATAATAACTCCAATGAATATGAAATAAGGAATCCAGGCTGGATTAAATTTGTTTTTAAATATAGTCATAAAATACAATTTTTAATATTAAAAAAAATTTATTGTCAGTTTGAGAGAGAGAGACAGGGAAAGCAAGCACGAGTGGCAGAGGGGCAAAGAGAGAGAGAGAAAGAGAAGGAGACACAGAATCCAAACCAGGCTCCAGCCTCTGTGAGGCTCCAGGCGCTAAGCTGTCAGCACAGAGCCTGACCTGGGGCTCGAACTCATGGACCATGAGATCATGACCTGAGCTGAAGTTGGACGCCTAACCCACTGAGCTAACCATATGCCCCTAATATTTTTATGGTTGAAGGAGTCCATGAAAGTCATAGGTAGCCATGATGGGGACTTTGTCAGTCTTGTTCATGGCAGTGACTCCAGCACCTAGAACTATACTGGGCACAGAGCAAGCTCTCAAAATGACTTTGTTGTTCAAATAAATTTAAGTAGCTTGATAACTTTGGAGTCTGGCCTAATAGAACCCAGGTTGTGTGTATATACACATGTGCATGTAGGTGCATGTGGTCATGTGTGTTGGACATATTCTTTTTGTCCCCTACATCCACTGTCTTCCCTTGTCTACTTGGCTCTGGGAATGAGGAAGCTGATTTCTATGTATTCCTATGGTTTCAGATTGAGTTCAGCCAAGGGGCAGCGCCAGCAGGAGATCTGAGAATGGGACAGTGAGGTCTCAGGATTTATTCCTGGGGTGCCCTCTCTGCTGAAGAGTCAAAATGGACCTCCTTCCCCCATTACCCTAATGACCGCTGATAATAATGACAATAATAATAATAATAGTACTAATTAGTATTTACTGAGATTAAATCTGGTGTCAATATTTTTATGTAGCAAAATGATATGATAGCATGATTGACAGCCTTTATTTTATACTTGAGTTTTGCAGCACAAAAATGTACTGCATCAGTGTCCTCAAAGGTCTCTCTTGATCATTTGACATTCATATGTTCTCTTCCGATGTGCCTTTTCTCTCTCCATGCTTGTAAGCTTTTCCTTCTTTTGTTAGTAGGTCTAGCTTTATTATGTCTTCACTTGTCAATTGATGTAGTACGTGATTGAGCAACTTTCCAATATCACTGTCATTAACTTTATGAAATATTGACTCTTATGCAGTCTATGTGATTTCATGAGCAATGTGTTTGCTCTCTGGTTCCCCTGAACTTAGCCCAATTACTGTGTCATGATGTGAGCCTTTAGTATTAAGTGGTCCTTGTTTCTGCAGGAATGGCTAGCATCCTGTTTCCCAAGGTTCTATTATAAAAGAATCCACATAGCACTTAAAAAACACTTTAGTTCCTGTAGGAAAAGTTTTGTTTTTTTCATGATAAAAGTAGATATATGGTAAAGCCTAAGTTCTTGCAATAAGCAAAAGACTATGTGGTTCCTGGTTTCTATGGCATAAAGAGTATGTTTCCACTTTGTTGGCTGCTCTTTGTTCTTCTCTTTTTTCTTTTTACTTCTGTCATTTTCTGTAGAAGAATAAAAATTTCAAAATATACAAAGTCTAAAGCTAAGATCTTGAAGTCATTTTAAAGAGAAGTGATGGATAATTAAATGAGACAATATACATAAATGTACTTTTAAAAGTATCTAAAATTAATTACTCAGGTAAATTTGGTTTTAATATATAATACAGTATTAGCCCTAATGGCTAAGTTCATTATAATAATCAGTATATAAATTTCCTGGTAATATGACAAGTGCTTGGAAGTACATCTCATAAATTATTAGTAAAATGTGAGATAACTAACATTCATTTTTACATTTATTTTAGACAAGGATTTTTGTCATATTTCTAAGTAGCTCACAGCTATATAGGTAAGTTCTTTTGATTTCTTCATTTTATCAGCTCTCAAAATGGCAGTAATATTTTATAATGTTCCCAAAATATTTGCTTTGCTAAACCATATAAATTATATCTCATGCCTAATCATTAGCACATCATCATAGTGAAATTTAGATAATAGTTGGAGGCATCAACATTTAATTATGAGTTATGATTTTCATGATATTCTTACATGAGTGTTTCATCAATAGCTCTGGTCTGACAAAGCCAAGTTTGACCCTTTATATTATCTGCTTTCCCTCCTCCAGGGTACTCCTTCAGTATAATGGCACTCTGATTTTTGCAGTAACTTAGGGCAAACATTTCTAGGTCATCTTCCATTTGTTCCTCTACTGCCATCTCCACCCCTCTTCCTCCTCCTTCCCCCAGTCCTCCATCTAAGAAATCATCTGATCCTGTTGCTTTTTTCCAGAAGGGGAACAGGGAGGAAGATGTCTGACAGGGAGCTGTAGAGAGACATGGCATATTTGAAAACCGACGCTCAGTGCTGACAGGATACTGACTGAATCTTGGGGGAGAGCAGTGGTGGGAGATCAGCATGTTGAGGAAGATCCTGTAATGCCTTCAAGGTCTTGCTTAGGAATTTGGATTTTATACCTTACTCAGAGGGAAGTCACTGGGAAACAACAACAATAACAACAGAAAAATGTAGGATTGGAGATTAGCATGGTAAGTGCAATGAAAGGAAGGTGAGGAAGTTTCACGTGCTGATAAAAGAGTGATTGACAGGAAAACAGGGAACAGGGGCTCATCAGGGAAGGAACTAAAGCTGAAGATTGAGGGAGGGGGTGTGTCATACCAGGAGAGAAAGGAGTGATGCCAGAGAGCAGTATAGAAAGAATGAAGAAGCAGAGCAGAGGATGTAAGGTGGTGGTCAGAGGGAAATTTCAGACTTAGAGGTTTGAAAAGAGTATGATCCTGAGAGTCACTTATGTCAGGTCCACAGTGAATACCTTTGAAATAGATGAGGGGCAAGAAACTGGGAGGCGAGGGCTTTGGTGGTGGTCATTATGGAGGCTATTGTTATTACAAGAATGGATGGCAGTGTTCAGAGTGGAAAGGAAATTTTCAACATATGGAAGAGTATGAAGTGGATGTTGGTGGATGCTGGGAATGGGGCAAAGCGGAAGAGCTTATCAGTTAAGAGCACCAGCTGGGTTTGAATCCTGGCTCCACCACTTTCTGTTTGTGTGGCCCTGGGAAAGTTAGGTTCATACCTTTGTTTCTTCATTTGCAAAATAGAGATGATAGCAATAATAACTTCCACAAGGTCATTATCAATATTACACAAGATAAAGCATTAAAGCTCTCAGAAAAGTGCCAAGCTCACAGTGGGTGCCCAGTCAATATTAGCCATTATAACTCAGAGGTAGAGAAGTAAAAGTTGTTTTTGGCCTTGGAAGGAGGCAGGAAAATATTGGCTCTCCTTCCTGATGAGGGCAAGAAAAAAAAGTGCCTGGGAGAAAAATATGTCCATATTTAAAAAACAAACTTATATAAAAAAAGCCCTATCTTCATGTACAATAAATGTCATTGAGAATTTAAGGTAGCTTCTTGGCAATGGACTGAACTTCTGGAGATCTCTGGGGAATGACAGCTGCCCAGAGGATCTGACTCATGGCCAGGACAATGGACAACAGTGATGAGAGAGGCAGAGGGGTGAGATACAGAGATAAGAGACAGAATGGCTACTCAGCCTTGGAATTTCAAATGGAACTCTGAAGAGGGGTGGTGGGTAGTAGTATGTTTGCAACATCCCATTCTCTGGTGTAGACAGTAGACACAGTTATGACTAGTTTGGTTGCACTATCGGAGCCTCAGATTGGAGGTTTATCAGAGTGCATTTTAGTTGAGTGTTCTGAGAAATCAGAAAATGCCGTGGGGGACCAGCTCATTTAAGCAGACGTGACAGATTCAGATGCAAAATATTGTATTCTGTTTGCTCTTGAAATTTTCTCTAAAACAATTAATTCTACCCATATCTTAAACCTCATTTAATTTTACTTTAGATTATTGAGTTAAGTCTGGAGTTTACCTTTTGGATGTAACCCACTTTGTCTTCCTGGTTGTAACTCTTGCCTCTTGGGGAATAATTTGGCTATACTTCCTTAAGACATAGCAGTCTCAGACTACTTTGGATAACCCCCCATCTTAGATTGGGTTCACTGGAAACATACTTAAAGATGAAAAGTTAGGTGCAGAAAGTTTATTGGGAAGTGCTCTCAGGAGATACACCTGTGAGGAGGCAAGGATGGCAGCATTGGGCAGAAAGAGAAGCTGATATGCAGTGAGGTTGCAGCAGAGACGTCAACCAACCCTACAGGGGCTCTAGGGCTGAGATGGCCTTTCAGAGTTGTCCCCCTTGAGGCCAAGGAACCCGATATTTATAGCCAGTCATTGACTGTGGATTGCTCCCTGGGAATGGGCATAAACTTGGGTGAGGTAGTTCCCTGAGGCTGAGGGAATATCCCAATGAGGAATACTTCCAGGAGCCTTTATTAGCCAACATTTCCAGCTGATGAGGGATGGGTGTCAGCCTTTGAGAGCAGCCACAGTGTTGCTCTCTGGCCAGGCAAAGCACCACAGTACCTACTACATCCTCTTTGTACAATGTACACACAGTGTACACACAGATTTTCCAATGTACACACAGTGACTGATTAAAATTACCCATACAACTGGCCTTAGTTTCTGTAGGGTCATGTTGGGGGTGAGTTGGGGGATGAAGAAAGAGAAAGGGAGTCAAACAGGAACAGTAGGAGAAGGCTGAAATCTTATTTCACACCCTTCACAATTTTGCCCAGGGACACCCACAAGAGGCAAGGCCAAATACACCACAGAGAATGAAGGCTGGTGTAATAAATGTGGAAATTACTCCCATGAGCCATGCAAAAAAGAAGAAGTTTGTGCATTTTGTACTACTCTCTCTTTCCTTAGCTGCACATCTACAGACCATCTTTAATATCTATGAGGTCATCATTCCACTTGGCAACACTACTGTGGAATTACACAGAAATTGATCTACATATCACATGGCGGCTAACAACGAGGAGAATGAGCTTTCAGTGATTATTGAAAAGTTAAGGGACTAATTATGACAAAACTACTGCTTTCTCTGGAGAAGTTACCCTTGCAGAAGAAAGAGCAGTGAATCCTCCCACTAGGAGAATTTTTTAAAAGATAAGAGCTTGGCTCTTAATATTAAATTAAAGGTAATAAAGAAAATTTTAAACTCTGAGGGACGAAAATAATGGTAGTTCTGTTCTAATGTATGGAGTTTTGGAATGCCTGATAAAAAAGTACCATCTGGGCTGTACCAGGACTATAAAATTAATATCCACTGACCTGTCTGAAATATGCTCTTGTGAGTGATTGTGTCTCCAGCAGGTTATTTGGCTTTTCTTAGTACCAAAAATGTGCATCATCCACCATAGGGATGGAAAGATCTCCTTTTAGGGGTGATTATTGAGTTATTTCCCCATGATCTCAGAGAATTTTTGATCCCCTGACCACCAAGAGGCCACTTTCGATACTTTCAATTCCAAAAGCAAAAGTCATGGAACACTCCTCCCTTTCATTCACTGGGAAAATTTCTAAATGATGACAATTCTCTTATTCCCTGGGAAAGAATAAAGGAATATGGAAGATGTGTTAGAAAGAAATTTCAGATATATCCCTCTTCATTAAAGTGTGAATTTCACTCTAAATGTGCTCATTTCCTAAGTTGTAAATTATAGTCCGAAAAAAAAAAAATAGAACCTGGCTATTCCTAAGTTTATGAAATCACGTAGTCTTTCCTGATGAAAAATTCCCTGCTCAACAACCAATTTGCCACTAATGATAATAAGGTCGTCCAAGTGCACAGCTGTTGGGTTTCCAATGTATACACAGTGACTGATTAAAATTACCCAGTAAAACCATGGAAGCGGGCTGTTATACTGGTTGGAAAGTTGAAGCCTGAACAATTGACTCTTCTGATGAAATGATTTAATGTGCAACTGAAACTAGTTTGTCTACTAACCTAGGTATAAGGAGCATGTGGTGCTTTCGTATCTTTGGCGGGCAAATGGCATCAGACATTTTTCGTTGTTTATTCTATACTTTTAGGGACAAGAAAAATATCTTAGATCCTTAGACCATTTCTTTTTTGTGTATTTGACTTAAATAGCTGGCAAAGCCATTGAAATAAGTGCCATTTTATTAAATGGGAAAAATGTAGATTGATTCCATTCCTATAAATAATAAATTCTCTGAACATGTAAAATATTTCTGAAGCTGCATTAATGCACATTTGCATTTCTCTTTAATATGAAACAGCTGTTGTATTTTTCATTTTATGGCATTTTAAAGAGAAGGAAAGGATTGGGAACCAACATGAATCACAGGTCCCTACTGCATTTCGTTAAAGACAATATCACATTAATTCCTGTTGCTTCTGAGTCTGGTGGAGAACAGAAACTTGCTTCATTTTTAAAACCCTGAAAGTTAACATAGAAACTTTAATGTAAGCATTTAAATTATCAACTTGGAATGAGAAAGTGAGTCAGACCTGATATGCATCAGCCTAACTGCACCACTCTGGATTTAGGAGCTGGAAAGGTATAGAATTTACTTACATAAATCAAATCATCCTGATGAAAGGTAGCCACGTAAATCCCCATTTTTCACCTGGCATTCTCATTTGGATAGAAGAATTGATTCTTTTAGCAGTGGATTCAGCTGCCTTCCTTCTTTTGCTAACATGGTTTCTTTACAATTATGCAAACTAAATTTCAGTCACCTTCTTTATCATGGCCTTGGGAAATAAAAACCTGGCTGGTTAAATACAGCTGATGTTTTTCATTATAGTTTGATAACCTACATTCCACATACAATAACCAAACCTAGATTTTTTTTCCTGACATCCTGAGCTGAAAATCAAATTAATTTTCAGTCACCCTGGACTTGTGGCTTCGTATTTTCAATAGGATTCTTAGTGTACACTCTAAGAGGACATTTTGTTCTCCTTTCTGCCTTCTTCTACTTATGATTCTATACTTTAGCGTTATGGCCTCAGGGGGAAAAACACTATATTTTAGAGTCAAGTATATGTTGGGCAGGATTTTGACTGCTTCTTGTCTGCTGTGTGAATTTGGCAAGTTAAGTGAACATTCTGAGCTTTAGGATCTCTGTTTGTTAAATGAGAATATTTAATTGTTGCCTCCCAAAATTTTTATAAGGGCTGAAGGGGAAAATATGAGTAAAAATACTCCATTGCCTAGGACCCAGTAGGAGCTCACAGATGGTGGCCTTCTCTCTCCTTCTCTCTTTCTCCTTTTTTCCCTCTCACTTCTAGCTCAAAGGGACAGTGGCCAGGCAGTTGTCAAGGACTCTGTCAGCTGCGGGCTAAGTGTCTCCCACGGTGTGTTAAGTGGCATGAGAAGGTTTCCTGCAGATGACATAAGTCACAACCACTGTATATATGACAACATATCTATTTGTGTAGAAATTTCAACCCCAGGCTCAGCATGACACATCATTTTCTGAAGGCAAATTACAAAAGGCACCCTTGAAGGCATGGAGAATCTCAAAGTTCTCTAGGGATGTTTGAGAGGAGGGCACTGTCCCAGACTTGGGATAGAATCTGTGAGTCCCTTTCAGGGCTCCTGGAAAGCTTTTTGACTGGAAGCTAAATAAGGCAGCAGGAATCTACCACACCAGGATATGGCCATGGTCAAGACCAGATTACTCAGAGTTAACAAAACCAAGAATATATGCCAGGATTCAATGCCTGCAAATATATTTTATTCTTACAAAAAACTCTACAGTGCAGGGAGGATTCCTCATTTAATCACCTTGATTCTTACAACTCTTTTTTTTTCTTTTTTTTGAGAGAGAGCGAGTGTGCAAGTGTGCCTGCACACATACAAGCAGGGGCGAAGGGCAGAGACAGAGGGAGGAAGAGAATCCTAAACAGGTTAAATGCTCAGCGTAGAGCCTGACACGGTGCTTGATCTCACGACAGAGAGATCATGACTAGAGCCAAAATCAAGAGTCAGATGCTCAACCAACTAAGCCACTTAGGCACCCTGATTCTTTCAACTCTAATGCAGTGAGTATTATTTGCCTCATTTTATAAATAAGGAAAGAGAAGCTTATTGAGACAAAACTGATACCAAAACATTGGTCTTTCCGTAGCAGGTGGTAGTGGTGTGTAGAATGTGTATGTGTGGACTCTAGAATCAGACACCTTGGCCTGAAGCACAGTCCTGACACTTCCTTGCTGAGTGTCCATGGGCACTTTACTTAACTTGCTTGAATTTCAATTTCCTCATGTGAGCAATAGGAATATCTATAGGGTTGCTCTGAAGATTCAATAAGATGGTGGGCTAGTTGTGCAAACACACCCTTGAATCTTTCTTTTCTCTGTCTTCATCCCTCCTCCTTCTCACCAAACTCCCAAACCTCTCTTCTTGTAGCCTTTCTCATTTCAACAACATGTACCCCGTCCATTCATTAGCTATTCAGGCCCATAGCTTAGAGTCATCCTTCATCCCTTTCCGTTCCCCTATGCCTTTCCCACCCCTCAGTCCAGCCCACAAGTCTCTCAGCTCTGCCTCCAAAATACTCTGTGAATCTATCTGCTAATCTCCATTTATACTTTCAAACACATGGTCCCTAACTGGGCAACTGCTTTTACATATGCCCCTTACAGTCTTTTCTCCACATTACAGCCAAAGTGACCTTTTAGAAATATAGATTGTATCATATGACCCTAGTGCTTAAAATCTTCCAATGGCTTCCTGCTGCACATAGACTAGACTCTAAACAAATTGCCTGCATGATTCCTGTTTACCAGTCTGAATGTATCTCATACTCTTGTTTTCCACACCCCTGCCACACTGGTCACCCCAGGGCTTTTGAACATGCTACTTCTCTGTTTGGAATATTTTCTCTCATGTTTTAGATTTTAGATCTAAAATCAAAGTTCTGTATATGATCTCAGAGAGTCCTTTGGACTCCCTGCCTTAAGTAGATCCATCCCAGCCACTCTGTCTTACATTATTGCTGTCCACCTTTCCTCTCCATTATTTATAGCACTTAACACCACCCTGTGTTATTTCTTTGTATGCTTCTTTGATGGCTTATTAGTATTTGTCCCTGTCCACTAAAACATGCTCTAAGGGGTCTGGGGCTTAATTTGATAATCAGTAAATAGTTCTGGGGCAGAGGAGGCACTCAGTAGATATTTGTTGAATGAATGAATGAATGAATAAAAACAGCACAGCACATACAGTAAATACAATGCTATACTTTCTTCCTATACTGAAAGCAGAGGCTGGAAGTAGTTTCAAAATCAAGCAGAAAATAAGGAGGTGGCTGGGGCACAGTATTGCATAGTGTAAAGAAGACAGCCTTTGGAGTCAGGCTGGCCAGGATTTCAACTCTTTCTCCTAAGCCTCAGTTCCTCTATTTGTTAACTGGGAATAATGATATCCAAGCTACATAGAGCTGTGAGAATGAAATGAAATGATTTACAAAATGTTTAGTACCAAGACTGCTGTAAACTCTAAATAAATGGTCATTCTATTGTTTTTGAGACCTTGACAATTTGGTAAAAGTGAATTTTGTTGATTCACAAATGCTTTCTTTTTCCCTTTCTCCTTTCAGACTTGAGCTTGCTGGACTTGAGCGTCAGGCTTGTGTTGGTTTAAGGGTTTGCAGGGTAAGGATAATTGCAAGACAAAGAAATAATTAGTCAAATTTCCTATGGTTTTCTTCTGTAACTTTTTAGTTGATCCACATCATTTGCGGTTTGTTTATCTTGATTGTCAAAGGACTCAAATTAAGAATAATTTTAATTTTATAAAACTGGTGCTATATTGACATATTGGGCAAAAGTAGTCAATTTTCACAAATGAATCTTCTCAACTGAATCAGATCAGATGTCCTTCAATCACATAAGATACTTACTGTGGTGGGGAAAGAAATGATTTGAATGAAATGTATGGTTGATTCCATACTCATTTATAAAAGTGGCTCAAACTATGGCAAATTTTTATGATTTGTTCCAGGTCATCTTCTAATGTGCATGTTATTAAAAGAGTGTGAGCCCACAGACTCATGGAGTATTGGTAATCAGAGGGCAAATGTCCCCAATATTACCTCAGGATCAAAGCCTGAGGTATTGATGGGTATTGGTCCCTGCTCCCTGTTTTTGCTCTCTTTGAAGCAAATTAACAAAAACTATGACTTAGTGGTTATCTTAATTATCTTGAAAGTAACATCCTTTGTGTGTCAGCCAAATTCATGGCAATTCCATATTATTGGATGGAAGGGACTAAAGGCCCAAAAGATAAAAACTCTAATTCATTTTACATGAATTATTTTGAAAAGTAATATTTCTTTTAGGAGAAGATGTTCCTGTCTTCCTTATTCAGTTCCCTTGACCTGGAATGCCCTTTCTTGGCCCACCTCTGAATATCTGAACTCTGCTCAGTTCCAAATTCCTGCTACTTTCTCTATGAAGACTTTCTCTCTGCTGTACAATATGGTAGCCACTAAGCATATGTGACTATTTTATTAAGATTAAATAAAATTAGAAATTCATCTCATTCATACTGGCCACATCTAAAGGACTTGATAGCTACATTGGACTGTCTACTGGAGAGCAGTGATAAAGAACATTATTCAACATTGCAGAAAGTTCTATTGGATAGCACTATTCCAAGAACTGCAGATGAACACACAGTACTCCCAACTTTCTCTGTCTTTTTGTAGAGCCTTGCTTGTTCCTTTTCGGAGCATGTCACTTTCTACCATGTCACTTTCTACCTTGATTTCTATCAGTGACTGTTTTCAAATGATGCTATGTAGAGTTCAACATGATTCAGGGTCTCACTGTACCACGGCAGGAGATACTAAATCATCTGGAATCCAGGACTTTGACCTTCCACTTCAGCCATTTTGTCTGTTTACCTGGTGGAGTTCTATGTGTGATTACTTTTGCTAAAAGTTTGAAAACCACTGTCCTCTTTACTCCTATTATATTTTCTGCTCAGACCCCTTAAGAACAGGATTTACTTTTGATTCACTTTTTCACCTCCACACTACTGTGGGTTTCCACAGTAGACCCTCAAGATTTCTGGTTGGTTGAATGAATGAGGAAGGCCCTAGAGCCTATGGCGAAACACAGCTCCATTCCATAAGCTCTACAGTACACTTACTGAAACTTGTTTGCAATCAGATCTCTCACGAATCAGGGACTGGATGATTTTCCCAACATCCTCATCACTGTCAGTGTTAGCAAAAATGTAGTTTATGGCATTTTAGGCTCCATCAATTACTTTCTTTTCTAACAATTATTTGGGTTTTGATTTACAGTTTGGTTTACCTTTTCTGATCTGTTTACACCTCTTAACAACCTTCCATTCATCCAGTTCTCCCTCTAGGGAGTTTAACCAGATTGGCCAATTAGCACTTCCTTTTTAACAAAAAGATAAATATTTCAGTCTACTCAAGTATGGAGGACACCTTGTAGTGATGAGATAAATCAGGACTTCCCTATAGATTTTTTTTTTTTACCTAGAGAGAGTGCATCACTTGAAACGATTACAGCAGTAATAATAATGCATACACGTAATTGCATGTTTCATGGTTATATATCCACTGGGAGCTTTGATTTCTCCTTGGAGTCAAGGACTGTGGAATCACATGAGATTTCTCAGTTGGCTTGGCGGTTAGATGAGTTCTGTTGTTTAATAATTGTAATGTATGATGAATGTTAGTGTAAAGTGGGCTTAGCCAAAATGTATGATGTCTGACATCTGTTTCCACACCTTCACCATAATATCACTAGAATTATATAGTATTATCATGCATTCTAAAAGAGAATGTATCTGGGGCGCCTGGGTGGCGCAGTCGGTTAAGCGTCCGACTTCAGCCAGGTCACGATCTCGCGGTCCGTGAGTTCGAGCCCCGCGTCGGGCTCTGGGCTGATGGCTCGGAGCCTGGAGCCTGTTTCCGATTCTGTGTCTCCCTCTCTCTCTGCCCCTCCCCCGTTCATGCTCTGTCTCTCTCTGTCCCAAAAATAAATAAAAAATGTTGAAAAAAAAAAAAAAAAAAAAAAAAAAAAAAAAAAAAAAAAAAAGAATGTATCATGTATCCATAACAGATGGTTCTGGCCTCTCTGCTAATCGGCTGTTCAAATAAATTGGGTGACAATTCTAAGAAAGCACAAATCATGTATTAAAGTGTTATTTTATTTTAAAGAATGAGTATCACATTTTACTCCTTAGCTCTTTATTTATAGAGTTACTTGCTATGTCTTTTAATGAATTACTAGGTTTGCTGAAACACTAAATTGTCTTTGTTTAACTGAGGGTCAATGAATTGGCTTTTGATGCACTACTAATTTATAGCTGTGCAGGTGATGGTCTCAGCATCAATCTGTGATATTCTTTTATCTAGACTAATTCCAATATAATATTTCAATTTAGTTTTCACTAAAGCATTCAATTTGCATTTAAAAAGAAGTCAATATAGGATAATAAAATGGTGTCAACTGATCACTAATGAGCTGTTCCACTTGTGTAACACTGCCCTTCTTACTATGAATTGTCTTGGACTGATATCCACTACTCTGGGTGCCAGCCAAAAAGACTTGAATGTCTGCTAGTGCCATACACCCAGAGATACTAAATATGGACATACCAAATGGCTGTTTGACTGTTTATTCCATCTATGCCAATGTAAGTAGGTATGTGGGAAACACAAAACTGAACCAGACACAGTACATAACCTACTTGGGCAGTCATGAAAATAGCTAATAATAGTACAAAGAAGGGAAATAAGTGCCCTCACGAAAGTCCAGACAAGCTGTGGCAGGAATTCAGAGGGATGAGAGCTTGTTTCCTATGGAGGTTGGGAAGGCTTTACAGATGGCATGGCATTAGAACAAGACCTAAAGAATAAGTTATGTCTGAAAAGGGTAGAAGAACATTTTTGACAATGTATTGGTTTTCTATTGCTACTATAACAAAAGACCAAAAACTTAGTGGTTTAAAACAACAACAGTTTATCTCATAGTTTCAATGGATCAGAAGTATAGTACAGCATGACTCAGTTGGTTCTTCACTTAGGTGCTTACAAGGACAAAAATCTAAGTGTCTGCAGGACCACATTTCTTTCTGGAGACTCTGGGGAAGAATCCACTTCCAACCTCATTGACATTGTTGGTAGAATTGAATTCCTTATGGTTGTAGCACTGAGGTCCCAATTTCCCACTGGCTGCCAGCTGGGAGTCTATTTCACCTAGTACAGCTGTCTGTGTTCCTCATCCCATTGCCCTTTATATCTCAAATCTCTCTGCCTACTCCTTCTACTGCATCTCTTTAACTCTCACCAAAGAAAATTATTTTTTAAAGGGCTCATGTGATTAAATTAGATTGAACCTACCCAGATAATTCAGGATAACGTCCTTATTTTAAGATCTGTAACATTAATTACACTTGTGAAGTCCCTTTTGCCATGTAACATACATAACATATTCACAATTTCCAGGAATGAAGGCATGGAGACATTTGGGGGGGCATTATGTCTACTACAGTGATGGAAAGCAGTAGAAACTGAGGGACTCTTCATGGCATTAGTGAGGTTAGGCATGTGCAAAGTGACAGAACAAGAAACTGGGTGGGGAGGCAAAATTGATCACTCCTTCCATGTATTCCTAAAATACTTTGGTGACTCCACTAAGAGTATACTCAGGTATGTTGAGTTATTTTCTATTTGATCCTTGGGACCAGGGACCTGGCTTTATGTAATTTTGCACACCAGGGCTAGCACTCTGCCTTCTCTCCTGATGGGTAACTGATAACATATTTTTGCAGTTGGGTTGAAGAAAAGTGATGGCAATTGATGATAGAAAAATAGCATTTGGTAGGCCAAGGAGTAAATCTTTAAATGAGAATTGTCAGACTGAGGTGATAGGGGAGATAATTTCAGCAAGTGTCTTGTTGGTGAGACAGGAATCACACCGTGGAGTACACCCCGTCATCTCTCATGCTTGCTGTTTCTTACCCTCTTAGACTTGTACCACCTTGAAACTTTCTGATTTTGGAGTAATTGCTGTACCAGTTTTTTGTATTTTCAGGTAAGTTCATTGTTTTCCAGGTTTCTCAGTAGTCCATAGCCCCTCCACACTGTAATGTGTTCCTCATATCTTGAAAAAATGTAATTTAATATCAGTTTACTACCTAAGCGCCACTTAGTTCACTTAGCAGGTTAACAGGATAACCCTCTGACTCTGTTATTACTTTGGGTTAAATAGGGAGGCTACACTTCAGATGTCTACTCTTCTGGATTGTAGTTTGTCTACTTCATATAACCTTTCTGAGGCTTAGTATTCTCATCCACAGAATGGGCATATGATACCTCATAGATCGTCATTCAGATTAAATGAGAGTATGAAGGTAAGTGCTTGGTCCTTAGTCATTGATTAAATTGATTCATGATTTTTACATACCAATCCTCAGCCCTTCCTTAAAATGATTGTAGCACAGGGTCTTATTGGCTACACAAATGTAATTTATACATGAAACACCTAAAATATAAGCAAAAAGAAACACGGTGGCAATTGAGACCCTGATGATAGGTTACCTCTTCTTCTCCCTTCCAACTGGTCCCTCCTTTTTCCTACTATTCCTCCCTCATTATGTGGGTGCCTCTGTCTCGGTCCTGGAAAAACATGGAACAGATTCAGTGTCAGGGGTCCTCTGTCAACCTGAGAGAGTCCCCAATCCAGCCTGTAGTGAAATCCCTCTTCTCTAGGATTTGTCTTACTTTTCATTTGGCACCTCACCATGTGCTGTCCTGTGACACTTGTTCTCTTGTTTTAAATATCAAATGTTTATATCTTATCTCTCAAACTACTGTATGAGCCTCTAGTCACTCATTCAAATGCATTTTTGAGTACCTTCTATGTGCTAGGCACTGGAGAGGCAGTAGGGTCAGGATAGACACCGATACACTAGCCCTTGAGTTGGTAGTCTAGTGTGGAAGATGGATAGTTAAACAATCAACTGTGATCAGTGTGGTATGTTTTTACAGGGGACAGAAGGGGGTTATAGGAGGCCAGTATCTTTATGCAGTCCATAATGCCTTGCATTTGATAGATAATAAATATTAATAGACTAAAAATGTTTATAATTTTACCCTGTTGGGAATTTAATTCAGCAATATTATAGCTTGCTCTCTCCCAACTTGAGATCAGGCTCCATCAGAGATTTCCCATTAGGTCATGGGACTCTCTGCTCCCTGGTCAGACCTGTAGCACTGCCTTCATCAGGCCTAGCCCACGTCTGACTACCCACAATCTCTTTGTTGTCCTATTAATAGCTTAAACCCAGTGACTCAGAGATTACTATGTACTTGAGAATCTATCCATGTACCAAAGGACCCTGTTTATTTTTGTTGCCCAATTCTTGTTTTTATTTTTGTCTTCTTTTCTAGTGTTAATTTTAAAGAAATAGGCCTATTTCATGGACAGGAATGTATTTTAGGAACAAGTGAAACAAAGACAAACCATTCTTGCTCTTTCTTCTTGATTGCTCTGAATTTCTGATTATTTTGTGAAGGATTGAGAGAGGGTTCATGGGCACCCTCAGAGGACTTAAAGATGGACAAGTTTACAGGCCATGATACCCAAGATAGCAGGCCTTTTATTTATGATGCTTATTCCATATGTATGCAGTTTTCGGAGACATCCTTCAGTACACTTGCTCCTTCCCCTTGAAGTCCCAGAACATTTCCTACATGCATCCAAGGACAGTGTGCCTTCCAACTCCGCTCAAACTAGTGAGCATTCTCTAGCAGCAGCTCACAAAGGTGCAGGAGAGAATTATGTTACTCTGATCTTTTGCTCCTGACAAGCTTCCTCATGTGTGGTGAAATATAAATTTGATAAACCATGATTCACTATTAGATCTGGAAAAGAAATGACACTGAGATTCATAAATTAATGTTAAATCTATTTTCCGCAGTGATTGCATGATTAGGGAGAACTCACTCACCTGTAGTTAGCAATGACAAATGATCACTGAAGAATCATGTTATTAAGTTTTCAGTGACAATTTTAAGAAAAATATTAAAAATACTTTATGAAATCATGAATGTAGCATTTGGTAAAGTGACTTTTTACCCAATACCTTAAAAAAAATCACGTGGCCCAATCATTACCTGAACTTCTTGACATACTAATTAACTCTGATTTAAAACAGCCATTATTTTTAGAGTTAAGCTTAGTGAACATTGTCTAATATTATTATGCGACCATTAATATGACTAGGGAAAATGAGATAAGAAAAAGAAGAAGGCAGTAATTAAGATGAGTAATTTGGTAACAAAGTTGAACTAAAGCAGGTTGGTGACTCTTCAGCATGTGATAATGGACATTATTGGTATAATTTATCTTTCAAACTAAATGACTTTACTTATCCCCTGGCCTGTCTATGTTAGATTTTTGTTTCTACAGACATTGGCAAATGAAATGATAGACATTAGAGTGAGTCTTTGGAAGTCATCAATTGTCAAGTTCAGGAATTTTGACCTCTGAATGTTACATGAAACTGACTAGATCTAAGTGCTTTCCTGAGATGTAACAATAGGGAAAATCCAGAATGAATTCAATGAGGAATATTTTGCAGCCTACAGTAGAGTCCTACATAAAATGCTCTTCCTTTTTTTCAAAAGAGTGATCAATAAGCTACCAGCTGTATCAGGACTGTATTACTGGAGGTGAATGAAATCATGAATGTTTTCTATGACTGAAATCATCATTCCTCATCCATGTCCAATGTAAAAGAAGAATTAAATAAATAATCTGGGTGTTATATTTAAGTTGTTCCACCATATGGATGTAAATCATACATTCAATAAATTTGTCCACACATTAGTTAAAAGTTTGTTATGTGTTAGACATCATTCTAAGTGCTGGAGATTCACCAAGGAATAAGACAAAATTCCTGCACTCAAGGAGGATACACCCTAATGGCAGGAATCAGAAAATAAATCAATTAACACACAAATAAACAATAAGATACCAGATTGTGATAAGTGTTATGAAGCAAAAATTAGAATGATGTCGGAGAGTGGGTGGGGGACTGATTTCAATAGAGATTCCAGGGAAAGCAAATCTGAGGAGGTGGTATTTAAGCCAAAATCTAAATAATGATGAATGAGCAGGTTACTCTAAATTGTGATGAATGAGCAGGTTACACTCTGGATAGAGGAGACCTAGTGCAAAGTCCCCAGACAGGGATATCCAAGGGACAAAGAGAAGGCCAGAGAGGTTGAAGCCCAGTGAATGAGGAGGTAGTGAGGTAAACTGAGATTGCAGAGGTAGCAGGGGCAGGTGATGCAAGGCCTTCCTGGCCATGGTAAGGATTGAGTCCAATTCCAAAGGGAAGCTCTTAATCAGAGAATGGTGTGTTCTGACCTGCATTATTAAAAACTGTTTGGTTCTGGGGAAGAACTAGTTGGGAGGTTGGGGTGACAGCCTGGACTGAAGGAGTGGGTAAGAATGGGGAGAGAGAGAGAAGTAGGTGGACGGGGGTACATATTTTGGTGGTAGTTAATAATTCTTGCTGATGAAGTGGATGTCAGGTGAGAGAGGTCAAGGATGACCCTTAGGTTTTTGGCTCAAGCAACAGGGTAAGTCGTATAGTGCCTTTGAGATGGGGGAATGCTGGGAGAAGGGCAGGGGTTTTCTTTCTTTCTGTTTCTTTCTTCCTTTCTTCCTTTCTTTCTTTCTTTCCTTCCTTCTTCTTCCCTTCCCTTCCCTCCTTCCCTCCTTTCTTTCTTTCTTTCTTTCTTTCTTTCTTTTTTGTTGGGGAGGGGATTAGAGAGAGAGTAGCATGTAAGAATCAAGGGTTCTGTTTTGATTATGTTAAGTTCCAGTGCTTATTATACATTTAATATACATACAATATGTTAAGTTCGTATGCTTATTATACATTTCATCAATCATCTGTGTGCTTTTTTAATGTAGGGTCTCAGACTCATCCATATCACTTAGGAATATATTTGGTTTCAGGTAAGAAAACAACCAAGTAGAAGTGGCTTAAACAAATAGGGGCTAATTTTCTTCTTATAGAAGCACATACGGAGACATGTAGAACAGACTTGGTGCTCAACTGTGTCATCAGAGACCCAGGGTCTTTGTAGTTCTCTATGATGCTACCATTGCTATGGCTATAAGATGGTGGCTGCAGCTCCAGATTTCAGTGTCCACATTTAAGTCACTGAAGTCAGAAAGAAGTGGGTAAAATGGTGCTAGACACATTTATCTTTTTTTTTAATCAAACAAGCAAAACTTTTAGCTCTCATCAGAGACTTACACTTATACTCATTGACCAGAACTGTTCACACTGCAACCCTTAACTGTGGGACAACCTGGAAAAGAGAATATTTAGCTGGGCACATTGATGCCCTATACAAAATTTGGGTTATATTACCAAGAAAATAGGGCCATTTGATATTGGGTAGGAAATTATCAAGTGTCTGCCAACCCAGGATATTCTGACATAGAAGTTCTGGGGCAGGAGAAGTTGGGGAGGCTGATAGTGCCACACGTTCTAATGCAAGCCAGTGTTGTATATGAGACAAGTCTGTACTTGTTGCATAGACAATAAGTAGACAGCTCTAGGATGGACAGAGCAGGGCTTCCTGTTCCTTCCTAATTCTTAAAAATACCTTTTATGCCATTATTTACCTCTTTATAGATTAACAGCGCCTCTCTATGGAATAAATTAGCTTATTATTTCAGAGGTAATTGTAAACTTTTATCTTCTAGAATGTCATAATTTCCCTTATCTGGGGACCTCATGCATTCCTGGAGCCAGGATGGTTTTGGAAATGTAGCTTTCTCCAATTGCTGGGTGAAATGATTGTTTCTGCACCCCCACCCCTCCAATTCTGTCCTGTATCAGGCTCAGTCTGCCATGCTCACCACATAAGTCAGAATAAGAGTGGATGGCAGGTCCAGTTATCTTGAGCTTGGATATAATACAATGTGTCACTCCCCATTACAGAAATTATCATTAATTATTAACAGCAACATCTTTGACATGATGCATTGTCTACATTGTCACTGCCAAAATGGAATGGTGATTAATGGAAGCCCCTTGGATGGAATACAGCAAAGTACGATGAAGAAAAGAAAGCTCAGAAGCTTGGGGGAAAAGCACAGAGAACTGAATAGCTTGGTGTCTCTCTCTGACTCTCTCTTTCTTTAAACATAAACATATACACATGCTCTAAAGGGTGAAAAACCAGTCACTTGCCAAATTGGAAACAAACAGTTTTTTCTTAAAATTCTAGGGAACGGGGCATTTGGCTTCCTCTTTGTTTTTATCTAAGCATTTGAACCTGGTATTATATGTAGGACCTGATTAGGACAAAGTTAATCTTTGGAGTTATCCACTTCCTTCTTGTTCTTCCTACTTGCTTTCAGGATGTTTTCTATGTGTCTAGGTCCTTCCTGGGAGCATGCAATACCCTTGTACTTTCCCAGTCAGCATCCCCACCCATCAGAATAAGAGGTCTAGAAGTATACAGTCTAGAGTTGGTGCAGAGTCTGAATCATGCTATTAAGAACTTAGCCCCCTTCTAGACTCTGTTTCACCATACTTAGCTTATTGGCTGTTGCTCATGGTTACAGTATAGCTGCTGTAGCCCCAAGCATCCCATCCACATTCAAAACAGAAAGTAGGTGAAAGGATGGTGCCAGCAGCATCAATTTCCTTTTCATTAGTAAAGAAAAAGCTTCCCCACAAATCCCCAAACTATAAGGAAAGCTGGGAAAAAGCATATTGCCTTAGCAAGACTGAAGTTCTGGATGCTAGAATAAAGGAAGGAATAGATTGATGTCTCCACCTAGCTGGGTGATGACTATATTGGTGATCATGAGTTATGGATGACAAATGCATCCCATCCCATAGATAACAAGGAAGACTTCCTGCACAGATGCGCATCGCAGGAGGTGGAAGGGGGAACACTGGGCTTGACAGCAGGTTGGTGAGGAATGGGGATCCTTTTAAGTCAGACCTTGTAAACCTATGCTATGTGTAAGGTTTGAGCTGCCTTCATGACCTCATTCTCTGTGAACTTTGGCAATAAATCAGTGGCTCCTGTGTAGAGTCTCTGGGAGTATCTGTCACCCTGAGAAAGGCAGGAAAGAGATCCGATCCTAGAGTCCACGTCTTTTTTAAAGAAGGATATAATGCTCTGACACACAGCGTAATATTTGCTCTTAGTTGGAGGCCAAACAATTAACAATATTTTATCATAAAATGTCAAAAGAATGTTAATATAATAATCTGAGTCAAAATAAAAATAAAAATTGCCACTACGTTCGGAGCAACACTGACATTCTTTCCTCATGAACTAGCAGTTATTTATTCTTGTCCTTTCACCTCCTCACACTTATTTTCAATGCTGGTGTTATCTGTGTTTAAAAAATGGTGTTAAAAATTATGATGTTAAAAAAATTGTGGTGTAATTTATAAAAAGCCAGATCCTCAATTCTTAAGTATACTGTTCAGTTTTAATGAATGTATATCAAGGCACAGAGTGTTAATACCACCCCAGGAAAGTTCTCTGATGCCTCTTCCCCATCATTGGTCCCTCCTCTTCCCCAGCAGAAGCCACCACTATTCTGATTTCTATCGTTAAAGGTTAGCTTTGCCTATTTTAGAGTTTCATATAAATTGAATCATTTAGAGCATCCTTTTGTTTGTCTGTTTGGTTTCTTTCACTCAGCATACTTTTTTGAGATTGATTTATGCTGTTACATGGGTCTGGAGATTATTCCTTTTTCTTGCCTATTAGTATTCAATTGAATGATTATACCATAATTTATATACCCAGTGTCCTGACAATGGACATGTGGCTTTTGTCTAGCTTCAGGCTACTATGATTAAAGCTGCTATGAACATTTGTGCACAAGGCTTTCTGTGGACAAATATTTCGAGTTTTCTTGCATAAAAAACTAGTGATGGAATTGTTGTATTATGTGGTATTGTATGTTTACATCTTAAAGAAATTGCCAGATACCTTCCTAAGTACCATTTTATTCTATCAGCAGCAATGTGTGAGAGTTCCAGTTGCTCCATATTCTCTCTAATATTTGATATAATTAGTCATTTTCATTTCTGGTGGTTGGGTTTTGATATCTCATGGTTTTAATTTCTGTTGTGCTGATGATCAATAATGTTAAGTATGTTTTCATCTGCTTATTGACTATATCTCTTCTTTTATAGTGTCTGCTCAAATATTTTTGCCATTTTTTTATTGGGCTGTTTGTCTTTTTATTTTTGAGTTGTGAGAGTTGTTTATGTATTCTGGATACAAGACATTTGTCAACATATACATTGTGGATACTTTCTCTTAGTCTGTGGCTTGCCTGTTCATTTCCTTTGTAGTATTTTTGATAAGTAGAAGCTTTTAATTTAAATGGAATCCAAGTTAAGTTTTTGTTTTTTATCCTTTTTTGTTTTTTTCCTAAGCAATATTACTTGGAGGTCACAGAGATATTCTTCTATTTCTTCTAATAACTCAGTTGTTTTGTGTATACACCCATATAATCCACCTTGAATTTATTTTTCTGTCTATGGTGTGAGGTAGGGGTCAGGGTTTGGCTGTCTTTTTTTTTTTTTTTTTTTTTTTTACTCAAATGTGTACCATGATAATACATAGAAAATCTGGTAAGCTTTCCAAATTAGAGTTAGTCTTTCTGGTTCACTCTGCTATGGCTAGTGGGATAGCAAATATATATAATTTAGTGACTAACAGCATGGTTTGGAATCACAATCCTGCCAGTAGCTAAAAATGTGATGTTTGTAAATTGATCATCTTTATTTCTTCATCTATCAAATAGCAATAGTATCTGGTCAAAGAGTTCATGTGAATGTTTTATCTGTAAAGTTACAATAGTTCCTATGTTATGGGGTTAATATGAAGATGAAAATAATTTGTATGTGTAAAGTACTGGGATGAGTACCTCACACTAACCACTGTATAATACTAGCTATAATATATAATAATGATATAGCCTAACTGAATTCCTCCCCTTGATCTTTCTCATTTCAGACTGGCCATTCACTGAGTGCTTACTAATAGGAGGAACCTTTATTAGGTACTGGGGATGGTATAATGAACAGGACAGGTGTGATCCCTGCTCTTATGATATTTCAGTCTACTGAGGGAGAAAGACATTAACTCAATATCACGGAAAGTGGTTTAGAAGCAGTGTATAGAGTGTTAGGACAGCCTTAAATCCAAAGGCCCCATTCCTTTCTGCGGAGTCAGGGAAAGCCTTTCTGAGGATGAGAAGTGGGCCAAAAATGAAGAATAGGGAACAGTCTAACTGACGGCAAGCTCATTAAAGGCAGGAACTAAATTTGCTTATTATTTCCCCCAACATCAGGCTGAGTAATGACCTGGAGAAGATTAAATGCTTGTGGAGAATCTATCATTTAAGGTGAAAGACGTGACATTTAAGGTGAAAGACGTGTAAAGCAGTGTCTGACAAGAAAAAAAAATGTTTCCTAAATGAAGGACTGAATGAAGGAATGAAATAAATATATTTATTGGGTGTCTAAAACACTAGGCAGCATCAAGGTGTGATGGTCTCTCAGATGGTAGTCTTAAGTCCAATTCATTCACTATTGAGAAACAAAATATTGTGTACCCTAATTACTAGGGTGCTGCCTGAGTCCCCTCTCTCTCAGAGGAGTCAAGAAGGCTGCCCTGGGTAGAGATTCATTAAGCTGGCGGGGAGCATGGATAGGTACAGGCAGAGGGAAAGGCTCTTAACCTGAAGCTCTGGAACTGCTGAAACCCAAGGAGCCTTGTGGTAGAGGAGGATGGGGAGGGCTGTAAGCCAGAGAAGGATACCCGGACAGTTCTCTATAGAAGAGAAGAATGCTTGCAAGGGAGCCAAAACCAGGCAGGTTCAGTCACTGCAAGTTCATCTTGGACCGATGGTAATGCCTGCCTACCACATCTTCATTGAGGTGGGGCTTATTGTGTCTGGAAGAAGTTCATCATCCAGTGTGGGAGAAAATGCAGAAACAAATAGGGCAGTGCTGTTAAAAGCCACCTAGTAGATTATTTTGTAACATTGCCTAGAGAAAGGTGGCACCTGAGCTGGATCTTGCAGTATCCTAGATGTGGCCTGGGAGAAAACGAGTGGAAAGAACAGAGGGATTCGTTGGCAGAAACGGGAGAGAACATGGCATATCGCCACTCTAATAACTTGTCTTGAGTCTGGCATCTACAAATGTTAACATCTCTGAATTTAGCAGAGATATTTTGGAAGGTAATTACATTTTTGGTCTGCACAACTTCTTGGGATAATGAATGTCCATGAGGTTTCTACTCATTGTGGAAAACATACTTTTATTTGTTCTAAATTTCCTCTAAGTGCTTCCTAGTTTAATATTTTCTTTCTGTTGCTACATACTTTTTCTTCTTTAACCTAAATTAAAGCTCAAGATTCCTGGAGAAGTACCTAAAATGTATTGTATGTTTACATACACGTGTATACACACACACACACACACACACACACACACAATATAGATATATATGTAGATTTTTATTGGGATACATTTATTGAATCAGAAAATGAAAATTCCAAGCTTCATGGTGGATTACTTAAAAGTAAAAAAAAAATTCTTAAAAAAAGAAAAAATAAAATGAAAATTCACTTACTTAAGGAGGAAATATAAAATATTTTTATTTGAAATATATTTAGGTTGTAAAGTTTTACAAAAAATTTTATAAAGTTCAAAAACTGAAGGACACCCAATTATTTTTCCGCTTTGGAAAATAATCAGTTGTCAAAGGATTAAGGCTTAAGAGAAGGGATCAGCTTTATATTTAAATTTAAAATAGATTTGTTTCAAAATGTGCCATTCCAGTAATAATGGTGAAAATCAAGATTACCATGAAGCTTACATGGGATTTTGAGTTAACCACCAAACTAATTAAGCAAAATTATCCTAATTTGTTTATTATGTTAATGATCTGAATTAATTTATAGTAATTTAGCATGTATTACTAAAGATTTATTATGTTTCCTACTAAATGACTTAAGAGCTATAAATCCCATGGTTAAATGTAATTAGTGGAGACATATTTATCGAAAGGGATAATTACATCTGATAAAAGTTCTTCAGTTAGGCTTAATTAAAACAGATTATTCCCCCATAAATGAAAAGTAAATATGGTAATTACTGGGTAGATTTTCATAGCAAAAATGAGTATCTCAGCATTTCAATTTTCTAAAAGGGGTGGGAAAACAAACTATGTAACTGATTACTTCCCAATAAAGTATGATTAATAATCCCTGGGAAACAGGCATTTTCCAGTAGTAAACATTTTGCTGCTAAATTACCAAAAGGGGAATTTTGCTCAGGAAAATCTATCATTAACTCAGTTCTAAAGTAGACTATGGTTATTTTTGAACATAATGAATAGTGTTTTAAGGACATTTCTTTTTTCTTCTGAAAAGATTATCTCTAGCTAAGCTAAATAGCAGTGATAAAGAGAAAAATGACTGTTAATCACTCTGGAAAAAAATTTTTTCACAATAACCTGGACTGGGTATGGCTATACAGGCACAGAATGTATAAGACCTAAAGCCCAGAACGTGTTTAGGATATATACATAAACCTATATGTCTGTAAACCTATATATGAGTTATGAGTATGCATATATATATTAATGTATAAAACTACATATAGGGTATATTTTAGATTATCTTTTGTATTTAATCGGTGTTTTTTTCAAATAATAGCAACACTAATAGTGGAAAATTCCACTTTACCATTTTAAAGCATTTTCAGTAAATTACTAGTTCATTAGTTCATTTTATCCTCTTGGAAGCCAGATGAAGCAAGGGTTATTGGCCTCAGAGAAGCCAGGTTCAAGGTTATACAGTTAATTAGTAGACGAGTTAGGACTTGAATTGATATTTTGACCCTTAGCACAGCATTCTGTCTCCAACATCATTAAAGCACAGAAGGTCCACAGACATGATGAGAAGATAGGTTTGGGTACGTGCTACTGTAAGTACAAACTAGCACACATAAGTTCATCGCTGTTAGCATGGCCAGAAGGAACATGCTGTTCATGGTATGGTTTGGGGGTTAAAGTAAACACTAAAATAAACAATCCCAGTATAGTAGATCCCCTTTAGAACAGAGTAACCAGGATGACCTTCTGCAGACGGGGTGATAAGTGACATGCATTGGTCTGGTGTGGAAATTTTACTAAAGAATGAAGACAGGCCTCCATCCATTGCTATCTGCCACTTGGTGGAGCTGAAACTAGACCCTGGCCATTCTGATATTCTCACTCCTAGACTTTTGTCATATTTAAATATGTGCCTTTCTCTGGAGACCTCAAAGTATTCTCACAGACAGTATTGCATTTCTCCTTACAATATCCTTTTGCATTCCATAGAGCCCAGGTGATTTATCAAAGTCAATAGCTATGGCTAAGATATGCTCTGTCCTCTCAGAATTGCATAAATGCCTAAGCACAGGGGCTGAGCAGAGACCTGTGCTGCCGGAGCTATAAAACTGAATGTTTTTTAAGAAAGACCTCAAGCAGAGACTCTCCTCTTTTGTGCATGGGCTTTAAAGGGCTCTTCATCCCTCTCCCCAACCAAGAATAATTGAATTAATATTATTAAATGTTTACTGAATGCTACTCATTAGGCAGTTCCATTTTCATCAATGTCTACATTAGTTTCAGAGACCTGCTTCATTTTTATTGTTGAAAGATTTTAAAAGTTCTATTGGTCAACCACAACTGAAGGACAATTCAAACTGTTTCACTAAATATAGCTTAAATGTCACTGTAACGGACCCAAAAGGGTGTCTAGGTTCATTGGATATGCTGGGTATTGATCATTTCATTTGTGATGCTACTATGTGGACCACACTCTGTGCCTCTCATGTCATTTTTTTTAAGTTTATTTACTTGAGAGAGAGAGAGAGAGAGAGAGAGAGAGAGACAGAGTGCATGCTCATGAGTGGGGGATGGGCAGAGAGAAAAGAGAGAGGATCCCAAGCAGGTTCTACACTGTCAACACAGAGCGCAATGGGAGGCTCTAACCCACGAACTGTGAGATCATGACCTGAGCCGAAATCAGACACTTCACTGGCTGAGCCACCCAGGCACTCCTCAGGTCATTTTTTATCATAGAGATGTTGGCTATATTTGTTGAAGTGATAATTGGATCCTTAAGACATGCATAAAATCCATATCAAATCAGACATACACCTGAGTCTGTAAGTCTCAGGGGCAAATTCAGTGGACATGAGTAAAAATAAATAGCTTGGTGACCAAAATATCTATATATTGAAAATTAAAATGTGATTAAAAGACTAATTACTGATGAAGTACTTGAAGGCAGAGCTCTCTGCTTGGAGAAGATCTGATAGGTGCTTTGGTGAGAAGTAGTGTATGGGCGTGCACAACTTTTATCTGCTCAGACCCCCATGCCCATGGCCGTCCATCAGGGTTTCAGAGACTTTTCATTAAAAAATTTAACTTTATTCACATAACAATGATGACAGTTAAATTCAAGAATCTCCATATGAGTGGTATAATCATATCAAAATAAGGTGTGTAAAGTGTGGAGCCAGAGTGCCTGGATTCAAATACGGCTTTTCCAGGATCAGCTGTCTGTTCTTGGGGTAAGTTACTAAATTCCGTGTCTTGTTTCCCTCATCTGCAAAATTGGGGTAGTACTACTTCCTATAGGATTGTGTAAAGGTTAAGCAATTTTAGGTCTTATTATTAATCCAAATAGATTTGGGATTCGATTTATTTACATTTCTCTGATGTCTACATGCTCCTGCAAGATTTTGTATTTAGAGATACACAAACACTTTTTGGCCTTGATTTAATAATACATGCTAAATGATGTGAACAGGCTGATAAAGGAAAAGGCTAATTTTGGCTCCAGACTGAATGCATCTGATTGGCATTCATTATCCTGTTACATTACCCCGTTACTTGTGAAGCTTTCATTATTCTGTTACATTAGCCTGCTCTCCACATGGCTTTCATTTTGAGGGTAGGCAGGATCGGATGTGCCCCTGGTAATTTAATGGTATGAGTGATTATTAACAGAAGAAGTCTGTGTCCATCAAAAGCTGTCATGTGCTGGGTGTCCAAACAGGAGCCCCCCTTTTTATCTGCTTTGCTCTCCTGTTTTATATTCATGGTTCGCATTAATATATTTTGAGTCTGAATTCCAAAGGAATCATTGTCATTATCCTCAAAGTAAATAAAGTATGTCTAATCTGCTCTACTTTTTCATAGAAGATAAATCAGTTTTCAAGCCTTTTTCTTTGCATTTGCGCATTGACTTTGCCATCATTAATTTTTGCTATTTCCAGAACATGGTTTGCAGCTTAATGATAACATCAATTTCTCAACTGTTGTCTATAACATTTTAATATTATCTTCCAATTTGACTAAATTAATCCACTGGTTACAGATAGAAATTCAGGTGTGGATAGTTTTGAGAAGAAAGAAACCTACCTTTATGTTCCTTAATTACTGACCCTTTCCTGTAACTACTTATGGTCCAAGCTACTAGGTAAACCCATGTCTCCTATGGAAAAATGCCCAATATTTCCACAGGTTAAGAAACTGATTGCTATTCATGAGTTTAAAAATGCATTATGAATTAATTTATTTATCTTCTTAAAGTTTAGCTTCTCTCTCTGGGATGCTTTCTCCCCAGTCTAATTTCTTTAAAACAAAATTCAAATACATAGAGCGTGATTGAATACCACTTACTAGGAAATTGTGAACTCTTGGTGTTTTTATTTCTTTAAGGTGAATGTGAGGAGCATGTGGATTTTTTTTTAGCTCTATAATTCCCTCTAAACCAAATACTTCTACTCTAAATATAAAATTACAGCCATAACTTTTCCTAATGTTAACGGTAGAGTACATGAAGGGGAAAGAATATGCAATTTGTTAAAAGTGATCCCAACTGTTTTATTGCTTTCCAATCCAAGATAATTGCATATAAAGAAATTCATTTAAATTATTGACATTAATTTACTAACTAGAACTTTAAATAATAATCTCATGAAAAGGAAAATTCAGCAAAGTCCCAGAAATAAACAAGATTTAACAACTTATTATAACAGTTTCTGCATTATTATAAATCAAAACCATATTTCTGTAATTTTGGCAGCAACAATTTTCTTTTTACAGAATATGAAGTTAAAATATCATGTATAAGATGTGGCTTAGTAACTACATATTTTAGTTCTTATTAAAACAACTATAAATTACTTTTTTCCCTTGTTTTTGTTCTTTATTAAGTCTATTTCTAGAACTTGTAAACTGAAACCTTATCATAACACATTCATTCCAGAGAAAGAGCCTGTGGTTATTCTGTGCTTCTGTTTCTTCTACTCTTCCTCCCCCTCCTCCTCCTCCTCCTCCTTCTTCTCCTTTGTGAGAGAAAGAGAGGGGTGCATATGAGTGAGGGGCAAAGGGGGGGACAAGTGAGTGAGGGGCAGAGAGAGAGAGAGAGAGAGAGAGAGAAGGGCTCACCTGAAGTAGGACTCATGTTTTACCTGAAACAGGGCTCTAGCTCACTCAACATGGGGCTTGAACTCACAAACTGTGAGATCATGACCAGAGCTGAAGTCAGATGCTTAACGACTGAGCCACCCAAGTGCCCTGTGCTTCTTTCATTTTATTCAGCAAATATTTAAGGCACCTGCTATGCTAGGCATTGTTCTAGGTGCTGGGATACAATGCCAAATGACAACTCATTCTTGCCCTTATGGGGTATACTTGGTAGAAGACTTGATAGTGTATAAAATCATCTCAGCCAGGGCAGAGTTCTGTGGCAAAATAAAGTTCATAATGTGGAATGGAGTGGTGGTATGAGGAGGAGGCTACAGAGGGAGACCTCTCTGAGGAGATGACAGTGAAGCCCAGTGGTGAAAACCCAGCTATCTGGAGATGAGCATTCCCAGCACTGAGGTGGGGGTCAGCTTGGCGTGTTTGAGGACTAGAGAAAAAGCTAGCATGGCTGCAGCACAGTGAGAAGGGGGCAGTGGCAGGAGATATTGCTAGAGAAATCAGCAGATGCCAACCCAGGTAGGCCCATGGTAAAGGGTCTGGGTTTTCTTCTGAGTCTTATGGAAACTCACTGGGAGTTTTGAGCAGGTGATTGACTTGTGACCTGATTTGTTTTTTAAAACCACTTTGACTTTTGGGTGGAAAGTGGATTCGGCAGGGGAGGAGCAAGAATGTAAGTAGAAAATATAAGGTGACCCCTGAACAAGAGGTTCATTATTCAAATTGTTAGAACATCTACCAAGTAGTTTCATTTACAGAGACAGCAAGGCATTGGGGTCAAACCTGAGAGCTGAATTCTAGACTAATTCTGCTTCTTGTTCTCTCTTCACTTGGGCTTCAGGATATTGGTCCAGAGAATCCCTTACATTTCTAGTATCTTAAGAAGGCTACTCTCTCTTGGGGTGCCTGGGTGACTCAGTCAGTTAAGCATCCAATTCTTGGTTTTGGCTCAGGTCATGGTCTCACAGTTTGTGGGTTCGAGTCCCGCATCAGGCTCTGTGCTGACAGTGCGGGGCCTGGTTGGGATTCTCTCTCTGCCTCTCTCTCTCTTCCCCTCTTCCACTCACTCTCTCTGTCTCTATCTCAAAATAAATAAATAAACTTAAAAGAAGGCTACTCTCTGGACCCCAAGAGATTCCCCCAATATGCAGAGGTCTTACTTCTCTACTCTGGAACACTGAGGGTTCTTAGCTCTGCTAGTGATGTCAGTAGGTCTGTTGTGATGCTGCAGGGAACTGGGGTGAAGTGAGGCTGGAGAAAATGCCACTAGTTAGTTCTAGAGCCAGGTAGAAGAGAAGGTAAGGTGAGTCCATTGGACTTTGGGAGCCAGGGTTTCAAGAAGGATAACCATGTCAGAGGAAAAGCATAACCTGGCCCCTTTCTCAAGTCTGGGACTCTCAGCAAACCAGGAGCCAGAGGTACAGACAGGTTCAGAAGAGTTTGAATCTGAGTGAACAAGAACAATGAACCAGCAAGAATCATGGTCCCTCTGAGGAGATAGGGCTCTCTGTATAAAGAGGATGGCTTTGGGCTTCTGGTCTGACTTCATTTCATAGTAGTAGGCATTGTCCAGAAAAGCTGGCAAATGTTTGAAACCTGGAACCTACTTCTTTCCAATCTCCAAGCAAGGGCAGCTTAGCTGCAGAGTGTGAGAGTAATCTTACCCTAGGAGGGTTGGGAGGTGATGCTGATCAAAACGTCACTTTTTGTTTGATTGGTTTTTTTGTTTGTTTGTTGTTGTTTTTTAATTCAAGCCTGTTCTTTAGTCTTTTATTTTTTGTTTCTGATTCAAGCCCGTTTTAGTGTTAGTCCTGCCCTGATCATGTGCTCGAATTCTCAAAAAGGAGTCCCTCCTCCACTTACACTGGTGAGTTTGTCACAGGCAGAACAGTTCCTTGGTTCATTTCTGAAACTTAAAACATCCTCACGGTTCCTGACATGAAAGTGCCGACTGCATGCATGAACAATCATGGTCAGTGTAACCAAGCCTCAGTCTCTACTTCAGCTGCCAAAGCCAGGGTCTATTTCACTCTTGTGTCTCAATCCCATCACCATACTCTGTCTGGAACACTCTCTTCTTCAAGATTTAGTTCCTGCCAAGGTGTGAACCATTTTGCTGCCTCTAACCCTCCTTTCAGGAAGTGACTCTCAGTGACAGTTTTCTGGATATCCCTAACTGCCTGGTACCTTGAGTTTTCTCTCCCTTTCCTACTTTTCCTCAGTGACCCGCAGACCTCTCTGACACTTTGCCTTCTAAACTCATCAGGAGCATCGTTACAGGTACCTGGCAGGCCCTCTGACTCTCCTTGCCCCCTGGGTCTGCAAACATCTGATGTGACCCCCAGTCAGCCAGCCCCTGATCTGTCAAGTCCATTCAAATGGGACACAGTCTAATGTGGTAAATTCAGTAATAGAGTCACAACATTAAAACTGACGTTTCTGTTCAGGCTCCCATAGTGAAGTGACCCTATAAATTAACAATTTTCCTCAGCTCACATCCTCTGCCCAAGATTGATGAGTCATATTTATTCTCAACATTAACAGATCTTTTCAAATAGAAGCATCAGAATTCACAACTGTGCTCTGTTCTATGACCCATGGTTTGCGCAGAAAAGAATTTCATATAAAGAAATTCCAAGGCCAATTTTTAGAATAGGTCAATGCATGCAATTTCAAGACACATTTGTTTGAGAGAGTAGGAAGAGCATAGGAAATAAGAACAAAGGAGAGAGAATTCCCACTAAAGGTGCTCTCTTGAACTGATTTCACGAGAAGATATTTCACCTGTTGAATAGCAGCGGAAGGACTGGGCAGGGAGTGAATGAGTCGTCAGTGCCATGGAAAACCAGGTCCAAGCATTCAGGAAAAGATCTCATTCAATTTAGCAAGCTTGTAGAATGGTTAAGAGCTTGAACTCTGGGGACTCTCTGAGTTCCTATCGCTGTTAGGTGCTAGTTGTGTGACCATGGACAGTGTATTGAACCTCTTTGTGCCCCAATTTTCTCGATAATAAAACTGGGATGATAATAGTACCTCACTTACAGGAGTATGAGGATTAAATTATTTGTAATTATAAATGGTCAAGCACAGAGAAGGGCACTGCAAATGGCAGCTATTACTGTCATCATTACTTTACCCTCACCATCTCTAGTGGTCACTCTAGACCATGCCACAGTCACCCGTCACTTGGAATATGGTGTTTGTTGGACAATAACACTGCAACAGACTCCTAATTTGTCACTTAGCATCTGCCTGTGCCTCACTTAAAGTCTTTCTCCTCACTGTGGCCCAAGTGACCTTTTACAAAAGTAGATCTGATTACATCACTTCCAGATGAAAACCCTTAGAGTGGGTGCCCATAACTCTTGAATTGAATCCATACTCCTTTGTTCAAGTGGCGCTATTATTTAAAGGAGTCAGTCTACATTTGACTTCATGGTCCTAACCAGTCGCAATGAACTAATTAATCATGTGATCATTTATTGTATGCCTAATTACACTATGACCTCCATAATCTAGTGGGGGAAGTGTTTCCTGTTCCATCTCTAGTGCCCAGCACACTGCCTGCGCCACTTGTGCTCAGTAACTATTTGTTGAGATAGCCACTAAGTATATTTGTTGAAAGAATGGATGTCACAAAGTATAGAGGCAGTATGAGACAATTTTGTTATGTGATGTAATTGAAATTTCACTTGTGGTTTTGTCTCACACAGTTTTGATGTAAACTTTAATTCCCTTTAAATGTCACATAATGGGGTGGAATGGAGAGAAAAGACAGATATCAGAAGGAAAGAAGAGTCACAGAAGCAAAGTAAACTATTGAAAAACAAAATAGCTCCGTATTAACATTTGAAGGATATGATTTTGAGAATTTAGTGTTAGAGGATTTTTTTTTCTTTTGGCCAAGTTTCTAACGTGTTTTGAATTTCAGGTCTGCCAGTGATGTTTTATGGTAAAGGCATTTTCTTTTATTTTCTGCATATTTTTTAAAGCTTTAGTGTCTATGTAGTTATCTCTCAAATATAACTCTATTCCTGGCATAAATAGGGAAAAACATTTAGACCAAATTATTTTTTTACCACACAAATAACCAGCACCCTCTTCCTGGAGATTATAGAAACTCCTCAGTTTTGTCTTGTATTTATATGTTAGAGTTTTGCCTAACAAACAGTGATATCCACCAATTTATTCATACACTCATTCACTTATTCAATAAAGATTTACTAAGTGTCCTGTGGGCTGACCGCTGTGTTAGATTGGGCTAAACTCACATTTAGGGTACAAAGCAGATCTTAATGGGTGACTCATAGAAAATGACAATATTTTTTTGCCATCAATTCAAAATGTGCTGCAACTTGTAAAATCCCTGTGCTCTCTTAATATTTTAAAGCTTAAATTGACCTCACTAATCAGTGTGTTTGAGTGTGTGTGTGTTGGGGAGGCTAGAAGAAATGTCGGTTCCCTCTTTGGACTGAAACTATAAGGTACACTGTTTAGCGGTGTCAATGGTGACCACATCGTCTAGAGGAGCATAAAGTGCAGCTGTTTCCCTTCCCCTTGAATTGTTTCCTAAGAGAAAGAGCTGACTCAGTTTCTTTCAGCTCTAACCCTTTGGACACAGATATGCTGAAACCCAAGATTTTGTAAATTTGGGAGGAGTGGAAAAAATAATTGCTCTTACCTTTAGTACTTTAGAAAAGCCTCAAGTGCATAATACAGACCTCTGATCTAGAATAAATGATGCTTAAATCTATCATCTCAATGGTATAGCTGTCTCCAGACTACTCCCTTGGCCTTGACTCCTGATGACTTCAGGCAGTGCTGAGCTGAGTTATCCCCTTGCTGGTGAGGGCATTTCTTGCTTAAATGCATGGTGGAAATTGTCAAATACCCTTCTTGCCCTATTCTCTCATCTTATGCCCCAACGTAACTTGAACCACAGTAGAGTTTTGTTGAAACACTGCTTGCCAAGCAGCCAGAGTAGATAATGAGCATCTTGTGGGGAGCCTTGTGTGGTGAAGAAGTTGAGGAGAATAATTTTCAGTAAGAAAAGCTGGGCATGTGGATTAGCCCACCTGCATTCCAACCCACCAGCACAACCAAGCGTAGCCAAGGGCAGAGCTCAGTGCTCGACAGTCTTTAGCATCCCCAAGAATCTCCTGTGGACCTTACTGGTTCGAATCACCAGTGGCATCATCACCCCACCTGATGGGGCTGACTTGGGAGTAAGCACCTCAGTATGGGAAGTGGGGTCTTCTCTAAAGGTAGTTTATTTTATTTTAGTTATTTTATTATAATGTATGTATTTATTTTATATCAATATATATTATTTATTTTAAATAATATAAATATATATAATTTATATATTTTGTTATTTATTTATTTATTTGCTTTGGCTGTCAGGAAGCTGATGATAGTAATGGGAATCCCACTTTTTATTTTGACGTACTCATTTCAGTCAATGAGAGACAGCATCGCACAGTGGTTAAGAGCATCGCACAGAGCCAGACCCCGCTTCAAATACTGGCTTCCCACCACTGGTTTGTGACCTCATGCACCTCATTACCCTTTCTTGGCCTCTTACCCTTAGTTTTCAAATTACTAAAACTGGAATAGTAGTCAAGGATCATAGAACCATGTCAGAATCAAATGAAGTAATATATGAAAAGTGCTTACAGTAGTGCCTGGCACATAGTTAACACCTGTGCATTTATTTATTTTTTCATTATGTGTGTGTTATTATTACTCCTCACAACAATTCTGTGTTATTCTATTATAAGCCTTGGGCTAGAAAAAACGAATTCAGGAAGAGTTAGTAACTTGCCTGAATTCTCCCATTAGTGCAGTTTCTGGGGTCCACTCTCTGCCTCAATCCACGTCTTTTGACTGTTCCAGCAGCTCACAATGTTTTCTGTGTTGTCAGAGATAAAGCTAATGCTTATCCCCCTGTATTAACCAATGTACTTGTAATATTTGTATTCCCACCCTCTCAGTATGGTTTTTTAGATCCCCTTTCCATTGCTTTTTGATTGCATTATCTTATACATCTCTTAGTGTAAGCTGCCACATATGATTTTTGAAAAGGGCAGAGAATAATTTTCAAGTAAAATAAACATATCAAGACAAATATTCAGCATGTGGGTCTGTTGCCCAAGCAAGTAGCCATGTAAGTGCATTATGAATGACAGGAAAAGTGTGTCATTGAATGAGACCCAGGGCAAACATGCCAGTATTTTGGGAGAAGCTCCTCTCTCCAGAGAACTAAGAAAAACAGTTTGCCGAGTAAATCCAGTGTCATCTGTTTCCATTGTACCGGATTTACCAACAAAACTTCATGAATTATATAGAATGACAAGATATAAATTCAAAGAATAAGAGGCTGTATTTTTCTTGAATGCGTAAAAATTGGAGGCAGAAACTGTGGTTCAGCCGACTTGATAATTGGCTGAAACTTGGATATTGATTGAGTCTAGTTCCTGCAGAGATTCCCCCCCCCCCCCAACCCCTTACAAAGTAAGGAAAGTAGGTCAGAGTAGAGAGCATGGCTGGAATGCATAACAAGTTGCTAAGAAGTAGAAGCTAAAATGATTTAGCAAAGACTGTGGTAAGAACGGCTTACCAATTCATGAATGCATAGAACGTCTGTTTCTGTATCATCATCCCTATTACCTCTAATCCGAAGGATAGAGACACACACCAGAAATCATCTCTAGTCCTTTTGGTCTTTGTCATGAAGCTCACAGTTTTCCCTTCCTTATGGGGATCCTCACCTTTTCTTCTTTTCCGGACAACAACTGATTGTTTCCTGCTGCTTCAAACCTCAGGAAACACTTTTATGAGGCCACAGAGCTGAAGTGTACTTTCTGGGATTCTCTAAGACTGCAACCTACACCAAAATAGCCAGTCTTCCATCAGGACCACTGAAAATGCGGGTCACTAGAATCACGGCAAGAAGTTAGTGTGCCTGGCATGCTGTGGCCATGACCCTTGGCCCCAGCCTCTCAGCCTCTGCACTGCTGACCAACAGGGATCTGCAAACATTCTGACAACTGCTACATGTGTAGAGTCTGTTTGGGGAATGATACAGACCTCATCCCAGGAAGGAGCAGTCCAACAGTCTGCACAGCTGTCTCTAATAATTTGGGAAACAGCCCCTTCAATCTAGGCTTGCTATGAGCCAATCAGTAGCAGGAGCTTTTTAATCCCAGAACAAATACACGTGATGTGGAGCAACAATGGGCCTTTGGCTATGCCATGCCGAGCATGGATCTTGCCAGAGCAGTGCTTTCAAGGCCTAGGTGTCCCCCTGCATACCCCAGCTCAGTCACTTAAAACGAACTGTTATATTGGATAGACCAGAACTTTTGTTTGTTCCACAGGAAGATTCCTTTTTATTTCTCCTTGAAGCAGTGTCATGAAAGTTCCCAGATACTCTGGAAAAGCTAATTTCCATTTCAGTGTGGCAGAGGGGGTTGTTTCTGTGAGATCCTGATAGGGTTAAAATTTAAAAGCTGGAAAAAACCCTAAATAATAAACAATGGGGCAATAGTTTTATGTCACAGATAAATATTAGCTGGTATAATATTATGTGAACAGAAAATACTAGAATACAGTCTTCATCTTCTAGGAAGCCTGGAAGAAATCAATTAAAATGCAGTCAGCATCTACCGTGTGACAGGTGATACTAAATTATCTCATTTAGTACTTACAGCAAGGCCTATGGAAAATATACTATTATTACCTTTAGCCTGCAGATTAGGAAATTGAGGCTTAAAGAGATGAAGCAATTTGCTTAGAATCATCATATCGTGTCATGGAATCATCGTTACCTCATGCTAACAACATATTGTATTTAAAACAAACATTTATTGTTTGCCATAATTCTGTGGTTTGGCTGCAATTCTTCTGGACTGGGACCACATGGAGAGGGCTGGATGGTTGAGGATGACCTCGCTCTCATCTCTGAGCCTTCACTGGGACAGTCATGTGGTCACTCATCCTCCAGGAGGCTAACCAAGGCTTCTTCACGTGGTGGTGAGGAGTTCTCAGACACAAGAGAGGCCAAACCCAAACATCCAAGCATTTTTCAAGTCTCTGCTGGTGTCATGCTTGGTAATGTGTTATTGGTCAAAATAAGCTATATCAGGCCAAATCTTGATTCAAGGAGTGGAGAAATAGATTTCACCTCTTGATTTAAAGAATGACATGGTTACGTTGCAAGAGGGCATATGTACAGGGATGGGAAAAATTTGTGGCTATTTGCAATCCATCCTATTCACAAAATCAGTAAGTGGCCAAGCTGTTTTTATGATTAAGGTAGTCATATTGTAAAGCCATTCTTCAGTCCCAAAACATGTTGTAATGACCTTTGGAGATCTCAGTGCTCTGGTGTATATTTTTTTTCAGTTTTACAATGAGCATGAATTACTCTGAGAATTAATGTAAGTTAAAAAAAAACTATTATGAATGCATCTAGATGTTCTAGGCAATTGAATAAAAGACTGATGTCATAGCCACCCAACTTTAACCTCCTGTTAGCATGTCTCCTGGTTTGCCAACCTCTGAGGTGTCCACAGACGTGACCACAGACTCTCAGCAGTGGCTCTGAATTATGGCACAATACCTGACATGTACTCTTTTAGAAATGGCAGAGAAGAAGCCATTTGATTCCCATCCAAGTTTCTCATGTGGGCCAAACCCATGTCATTCGAGCAGTTCTCTACAGTATAATTGTCCTGTCACCATTGGAATGCAAAGAAATAGCCAATGAACCTGAAAAGACGTGACTAATTGCCTCCTGCATCCATTAGGCTTTGGGAGGCTGAGTTTAGAAACAGCCACAGACTGATCCTCAAGTTGTGTGCACTTAAACTACTCTATAAATATAAGTGGTGGGTTCATACATTTATCCATTCCTTCTTCAAATATTTATTGAGTGCCCACCATGTGCCTAGCACTGGGCCAGGTGCTGAGTATCCAGTGCTGAACAGGACTGATATAATCCCTAGCCTCATGGAGCCTCCATTCTAATGAGGGAAATAGTTAACAAGTCAACAGATAATAGACGACACAACTACATAGTTGAAGGTCGTGAGGTGGAAAGCCACCAAGGCAGCCACTGTGGATTGAATAGTCAGGGAGGGTCTCTCTGAAGAGAATAATAGAGTAAAAACTTGAAGGATGGGAATGAGCTGATGCAATGAAGCGCAGGGGACAGAGCATTTCAGGAGAGAGAAAAGCAAATGCAAAGGTCTAGAATGTGAAGGCCTGCCTGCTGTGTTGGAGAAACAGAGAGCAGGCTTTGTGCTTCTCCCCTTCTCCACCACTTCCCTGCCTCAGGGGGTGCAGTGATTCTATAAGGAAACAGAGGGCCAGAGCAAGCAAAGTTAATGAAAATATGGCAGACAAAAGTATCAGTTTTTTTATGAGAAATGCAACTTACAATCAAAATAGTATTTCTTCACATCTTTGACAATTTGTGCTATCAGAATCAGTATTCATGAGAAGGGTGATCATTTCTTGATTAAAAATCTCATACCTAAGTGTGATTCTAATATATTAGTGAATGCCTATGGGAGCCATTTTTGATTAAATGGTACTGAATATATCTGTATGTGATTGTCACTCAATAATTATCTAGAGTAAAATCATGTGCTATGAACACTTAAATTTGAAACTGGGTGAAAATATAAAAATTATAGCTTGATTTTTTTTGTCCTAAAAAGCATTAGGATCTCTTCAAAGAATGTTTCTTGACATACAATATTTACCAAAGTATATTTTTGTTGTCTTCCTGCTTCCATAATTGTTCTGTCCCTTGTCAGTGAACAGAGAATCTGCTTTACTTCTTCTTTCAAACATCCGTGCCATTTTACTTTATTTTAGATTTGCAAAATGCCATTGATTCCACAAATATTTATTGGGTATAGCCCTAATTGCCCTGTCACCAGCCCTGGGCTAGGTGTTGGGAATACAGAGACGAGTAGGGCAGAATGTTTATCCTCTTGGACATGCCATTATGTGCCTCTTAGGGCAAGCCTTCCAATTACAAATAGACAATTTAAAATTTGTTACTCTCTAAAATTCTTCAATATTATAGAACTAGCTATGACAGCAGTTTATCCCTAAGCTTATGTGGTAAATAGGGAAATATAATTTTACCACTCATTCTCAGGGCCAAAAAAGAAAAAAAAAAAAACCTGAAATGAAACCAAACTCTTGCCCAAACAAAAATTCCTCTGAAACCCTGTCCGCAAAGTGATGAGCGCCAACACAGGTGCTGGTGGTCAGCAGGATGGAAGTCAAGGGTTGTTTCGATGAGTGGGAGGGGTCTCACGGAGGGAGCTCTGCTGATGCTCTACACACACTAAGCCCTCGTGTGTGTGTGTGTGTGTGTGTGTGTGTGTGTGTGTGTGTGTGTAACGGAACACACAGCTGACTGGGGCTTTAGAATTTCAGTCTCAGCCTCCAGACACGATATGAAATCTAGTTTCTAGAACTTCCACATCACGGAGGAGCAGAAACTAGGTTTCTAAGAGAACCAAACTACATGTTCCAAACCACTGGGGTCCCTGTGGTATGAGCTGATTCATCACTCATTGGCCAGGTATGGCTGACAGAGGAACATCTGTTAGTTGGCTTAGTTGGCAGAAGGCTGGGTCTTGGACTTAAGCTGAGTGCAAGTGCATACATGTGTGTGTGCGTGTGTGTGTGTGTGCGCCTGTGTGTATGTGTGTTCTTCAATAAAATTTCTACCTTTGATGGGGCTACTGCCAAGAACAAAAATAGGTAAGATGAGGAACAAGTTCCTATTTGAATATAAGTGGATTGAATAATACATCTTTTTCTTAAAGGTGTTGCTGCTATTGCTGTTGATTTTCCTTGAGAAAATTTCTCATTTTAGAGTGTTCAGTGTTAAGAGGCAGTATGAGAAAATTCATAATGTGCAGTTAAGTAACTCACAAGGTCAGTCAACAAAAGAGAAAATAAATTAGCTTCAAAAGTGTTTTTACTTGATGATAAAGTTTGGCCAAACTTTATTATTACAATCAAATGCTCAATGGTTGCTAGATAGGTAATTTCTATAATTTTAGTCCCAAATGGGAAAACCTTCATTGTGGGAGAATCATAAAATTGTGAGGAAAGAAAACTGCAGATACTATACAGTGAGAGATAAGATATTTCTTGTTAAAAAAAATACTGGTTATGAACCTCAAAATGTTGTACTGAATGAAAGAAGCTGTCACAAAGGGGTATATACTATATGATTTCCATTAGAAGGAATTCGAGAATAGGCCTAAGTTATCATTGTTTATAGAAACCAACTGGTGCCTCAGTGGCTCAGTTGGTTAAGCTTCTGACTTCAGCCCAGGTCATGATCTCACAGCTTGTGAGTTGGAGCCTAGAAACGCTTTAGATTCTGTGTCCCTCTCTCTCTCTCTACTCCTCCTCTGCTTGCACTCTGTCAATCTCAAAAATAAATAAACATTAAAAGCATTTTATATGAAAAAAAGAAATCCAGGGACTGACTGGAAAGGGACATGATGGAGCTTTCTGGAATGATGGAAATGCTCTATATCTGGGTTTGGGTGGTGGTTACACTTTAGATCTGTGCATTTTAATGTATGTAAATGATATCTCAATTAAAAATGAATAAAAATGAACTGAATACTTCAGATATGTGCACTTTAATGCATGTAAATTATACCTCAATTAAATATGAATAAAATTACACACACACAAAGATTATCTGTTAAATATAGTTACTCTCAAACTTTTTTTTCCTAAATTGATCCTCAGGCAAATCTATCGATCACTGCTGGTTTAAATATTTCTTTCTTTTACTTATTTGCCAAAATGACAATTTGATTGAATAAACATTAAGACCTGCATAGCCTCACAAATTTCCTAATTGTAACTGGTACTGGTGAACTGTGGTTTACATCTTAGGTCCTACTGACTGTTCCTTGTTTAGACAAGATGTCATTTAAAACTCTCTTCGTTTTTTCATGTGTATGATGATTAAACTTACCTGGAGGTTGTTGTAAGATGAGATGAGAAAGTGTCATCTGCAGGCTGGTAGCCTCAGTGTCACTCAGGAGCTTCTTAGAAATGCAAACTCTCAGGCCCCACACTGGACCTACTGAATCAGAATTTTTCTTTTAACAAAACACCCAAGTAACTTGTATGCATACTAAAGTTTTAGAAGCACTATCTTAAAATACATTGCAGTCTTATTTGTGAGATACAAATATGACAAATTGTCATTAATACAGTGTCCATGGTAAAAACATGGTACCTGGCGTTTTGCATATGTGTTTCCCTGTTTTGCTGGGCTATTGGACTGAAACCACTCTGCTGCCACTATGGATGACATCTCTGCAAAACGTGGCTGAGTAGGTTGCTGGTGGAGGGACCTCATGAATCAGAATGGAAGTTCTTCCAGGATCAGCCAACAGACTGCATTTCCAGGATATAGCTTCCTGTGCAACAAGAGTGGCCTAAAGTCTAGGTGAATGCAACACAAACTGTCAGACCCTGAGGATTTCTGCAGACTCTAAAGGCAGGCATTGATTTTCTTATTCCCAAATCTCTTTTTAGCCAGTCTCACTAAGGGAGGCACTGCCATCCACCCAGTCACTCAAGCCAGTCACCTCCAGGTGGTCCATAGTTCTACTCTTTCACTCTTTGATGATCCCTATGTCTACCCAAATCAGCAGCAAGTCTCCCGAGGGAGTCTCCAAATTCTACCTTCAGCCTCCCTTGCTGTCTCCATTTTCACTGCCTCCCCACTGCTCTTACTGGAACTACTACCTCCTAGTGGCTCCACACTTCCTCTGCACATCCTCTAACCATTACAGCTCAAATCACTCCTCTTGTGAAAATCTCCCAGGAGTTTCCATTATACTTAGAGTAAGTGCCAGACTCTACACCTGCACCTGGACAGACCCATAGGGTCTTGCCTAACCTGGCCTCTGCAGCTGCATGTTGCTCCTCTTTCCCGCTGTTCACTTGCCCCCAGCCTCTGTCTCTTTATTGGGTCTTAGGTGTGCTGTGCTCCATGCCTTTCTGCCTTGCAGATGCAGATCTCTTGTCTGGATGGTTCTCCTCCCTTTCATTGAATTCTTAGCTCATTTTAGTCCATTGGGTCTCATTTAATCCCCACCTCCCCCAAGGTGCCTTCCTGGGAGTGCTCTACAGAAAGGAGTCCCTCTGTCAATTTCCATCTCAGCCCCTTGTTTCTCTCCTTCGTGGCACTTCATTACAAGGTGCAATCCTTCTGCATCTTTGCCTTTCTATTTTTATCTTCCCTTTTAGAATAGTAGAGCTCATGTCTGTATTGTTCACTACTGTGTCCCCAGGTGAACTTTCATGCCTGGCACATGGTAGGTACTTAATAGATACTGGCTAGGACTAACTGACTGACTACCTGAATGAATGGACGGATTTATTCCTTTGCACAGCTGATGGCTGCTTAATTACATGATGCTGTCTGGAATTTATCTCCCACTAAAGTACAACATGCCCACTTCTTAATTCTGAGCTCATCACCCTCACATTAGATTGCTGAATGTATTGTTAAAGTTCTCAGCAAACCACTTAAAAAAGAAGAAAGAAAAGAAAGGAAAGCGGAATTCATTTTTACAGTCTGTTTGCTCTGCATCCCCGGTCCTCCCATGACCTCGTCCTGCTTTTGGAAAGGGCGGTTCCTGGCAGTGGCTTCATCAATCTCTGGTCCCCGGACCCCTGCTGTTGGAAACTGCAGGAAACGCAAGCACAACATCACCTTTAATTAGCAGGAGAGGAGCTTGCCTGATATGCACAGATAGTGCCTTGAAAATAAGCAACAGAAAAATGTGAGGCAGGACCGGGTTCACGGAAAAGAACTAGGAAATGAAAAAGAATAATTATCCTGTTTTAACATAATGTTGTTAATCTGTATTGCCCATTATCATCTAGAGTGTCTTGCCTATTGAAGTATGTGAGCTGTAGAGCTGCTCTTTGCTCCAGCAGTGTAGCTAACGTAAGGGACTGGCTCCCCATCCATCATCATAATTAGTTTGTCATAATTTTCTGCCCTTCTTGGCTCTGCAGTAAAAAGATAGAAGAGGCATTTAAAGTTACTCAGGAATTGTTCCCCAAATTTCCTCCCTGTTCTTTATGGGAACAGATAGCTGTATTTCTGCCCTATTTATTTTATGTTTGGCCTGTGATAATGAAGTATATTTCATCTGGAAGTATATAGCTTTAATTTTCATGTTCTACTTGGAAACATCTCGCTGTTTCATTTTGTTTCAGGCTGTACAGTATATAAAGAGAGCCCACGCTTCTTTCTGAACTCACCCATCACCCACCAGAGTTAATTCTAGTTTCAAGACCAACATTATGACTTCATGAGCTGACTGCATAATAGCGGGGACCGGTTCTGCGGTCCTTTAGAGTCTACAAAGTGCTGCCCTCGTCTTAGCTCTGAGTTCTCACAACAGCTCTGGGGTGTACGAGGGGCAGGGGTTATCCACATGCTCCTGGTAAAGAATGAGGGGCGGCCAGGGCAACCGGCTTGCCCAGGGCCAGGCTGCTAGAGCAAGGGGGACCTAGGGCTGGAATCCCGGCTCTCTAATTGTAAATGATGGGCCTTCTCTGTTACATTAGCAGTATCTTCTCACGCTGCTGGTGTTTGCTTCTGCTGAGGTGGGAGACAGGGCAATTTTCAGTCAGTCATTTTCATTCCCTCAACATCGTGGAGAGTATAAGCTTGTTCTGCTTGTGGTGGAAAAAGGGAAAGCACATCAGTATAAAAAATGTGGAGTTTAAAAAGGATTTTGTGGGGTACCTGGGTAGCTCAGTTGGTTAAACATCCAACTTTGGCTCAGGTCATGATCTTGTGGTTTGTGAGTTGGAGCCCTGCATTGGGCTCCATGCTGACAGCTCAGAGCCTGGAACCTGCTTCGGATTCTGTGTCTCCCTCTCTCTCTGCCCCTCCCCCACTCACACTCTGTCTCTATCTCAAAAGTAAATAAACATTAAAAAAATAAAATAAAATAAAAGGGATTTTGTGATCTAGGGCAGAGGTTCTCAAAATGTCATCCTCAGATTAGCAGCATCCAGAAGCTTGTAAGTTTTCAGGCCACACCCCAGACCTGCTGATCGCAAACTCTGGGGTGGGGTCCAGCAATGCAAGCTGAAGTTTGAGAACCACTGGTCTAGGGGAAGATGGGGAAATGTGGGAGAGAACAGAGAAGAGAGAAATAACACTGTGCACCACAGAGAGGAAAAAATTTGTTCCTCTGCTTTCTGAAGTTCAATGTCTGGGGCTGTATAAATTAAAGTGACAAAAGTAGATTTACAGTTTAAAATGCATACAAATTTTATTTGATGTTCATATTCTAGTTTGTATATGTACACGGGGGTCTCACAGAAAGGGAAGTGAACAGTCAAAGAAGCAGTTAGGCCTAGGAGCCTATATACCATTAAAATTTTTTTTTTTTTACATTTATTTTATTTTTGAGAGACAGAGCACAAATGGAGGAGGGGAAGAGAGAGAGGGAGACACAGAATCTGAAGCAGGCTCCAGGCTCCGAGCTGTCAGCACAGGGCCTGATGCGGGGCTTGAACTCACAAACTGCAAGATCATGACCCGAGCCGAAGTTGAATGCTTAACCAGCTGAGCTACCCAAGCTCCCCTGGAGCCTATATACCATTTTTAAAAAGAGTCATAAATGTGTGGAGAAGCGACGAGACAAGGGAAGAGAGTTTGGGCTGCTAGGGTCGGTAAATTGTGGGAGGGTAAATATATGGGGGAGAAACTAATGGAAGATAAGAATTCAGTAAGGTTTGTTTATGCAGCTTCGAGAAGATGCTGTTTGCAATGGTTAAGAGTTGTCTCTTCTTCCTGGTTTGGGGGAGGGGAAGGGGAACACTCTCCCAAAAGGAAATTTATTCCCTATTTTTAGACAGAAAGGGGCAGGGTAGAGAGCTTTTTATGCATCTGCTGTTACTTTCTGTTCAAAATAATCCTCATGCCAAAGTGATCTACTTTGGGGTAGCATATTCTGGTCCCCTTCAACACTGAGTGGGACTCAGGAGCTAGATTGCTGGGTTTCTACTGCAATCTTGTCACTTCATTCATCCACAAAGTATTTGCTGAGGACTTGCTATGTGCCAGGCACTGTGCAGATGCTTGGGAAATAGCAGGGGAAAACATCAAAGTTCTCTGTCCTCAGGGACCTGACCTTTTGCCTTACATTAATTGACCAGGTGATTGGAGGCACAAATTACTTCCCCTCTCTGTCCTTTCCCCACCCCCCCCCCCACCCCAGCCTGTAAAGGAAGAATGCTAATAGTGTGTAACTCACAGAGATTTTTTAAGAGTGAAACATAAAACACCCAGTGTGCAGCACAGGGGTAGAGCTCTACAAGGCCTTCCCCCCCCCTTCCTAATTACACATTCTCAGCCACCAAATGCTATCGACAAACTGACAGTGCTATCTCTTGCCACCTGTCCCCCAAAATATGATTATAAATGGACACAGACATTACCAAGATGCTTAAAACAGAGCTCAAAATGTTTGATTTAGAAGTGTCTGAGAATTCAAGGACCCAAGTGATAGGTACCTCTTTGTGAAATATCCAAACTTTTGTTACAATTTCAACTATCGTTATGGCAATATCAGCCCAAACATTCTGGGAATAAATATGCTCTTGGCACTGTTTCTGAGTTCTCTAACTTGACAAAAGCTCAGAGATGAGGAGCTTACAGAATGATTTCAAGCGACATGGGACTTAATTACAGATATCTTAGATTTAAAGGTTGACTGCTCCAGGAGGGCAGAGATGGCACAAAGATAGGGGGTTTCCAGGGCTGACTTCAGGTCTGTACTCCCTCGAATAGAAAGTTGTGCTGTATCAAGGCTCAAAGCTCAGCTTCTCTAAGACATGCTCTCACATTAGGTCAGCCTCTGTGAAATTCCCCAGTGATGGGTTTGGGGATGGAGCAGACAAACACAGTTTGCTAGCCACTGGGAAACCAAGTACAGCATCTCCTATCTGACTCTGTAATCCCTCCCACCCTAGTTTAAGACTGCTGAGAGCTGTATTGATAAGACAGTGTAGGCAAAAAGTCCAGTGTGAACCTCTTATCCTCCCAAGTATAATTTTTTAATGTTTATTTATTTTTGAGAGAGAGAGAGAGAGAGAGAGAGAGAGAGAGAGGCAGGGGCAGCGAGAGAGGGAGACACAGAATCTGATGCAGGCTCCAGGCTGCAAGCTGTCAGCACAGAACCCAACTGGGGGCTTAAACTCACAGACCGTGAGACCATGACCTGAGCCCAAGTTGGAAGCTTAACCGACTGAGCCACCCAGGCACCCCCCTCCCAAATATAAATATTGAGGATGCTTTTTGTTGTGTGGTATATTGGTTGCGTGTATATTGCGTGGTTTGTGGCGTGGTGTATTGGTTGGAAAGAGAGAGAGAGAGATAGACAGTGAGTGGATGTGTGGGCATCAGAACAAGAGAGAACAGGAAGGAAGAAAGGGAGAGAGGGAAGAGGAAGGAAAAAAGGCAGAAAGGGAAGGAAGGAGGCAAGAAGAAAGCAAAGGGGCAAGAAAGAGAAGGAGAAAGAGAAGGAGGAAGAGAAGGATAAAGGAGAGGAAGGTAGGCAGGAAGGAGGAAGAGGAGGGGATGGGAGGGGGGAAGAAGACTAGTACCTGCAGAGCCCACTCAAATTTCACAGCCCAACCTGCTCCCTGAAGGAGAAGAGAAGACAGGCGTCCTTAACTGCTGTCTGTCAGTGGGCATGGGTGGCCTGGCATGCTTCTGGGTGGAACAAGAAGTGGCCTGAGGGTGTATCTTGGGTGAGGAGCCCTTTAACTCAGTGTCCCTGACCACCCCTGTAATGTGGCCAGGTGATTGATGATCCCTGTCCCCTTCGTTGGACCTGCACCTCTAGCAGGGGACTCAGCCCTGTGGCTCTTGTGACACACATACACCTGCACATCTGTATCTTCTTCTAGACTTTGGGCATTTGGAGGGTGGGGTCCACATCTTGGGCACCATATCATTTTCCACAGTGCCTTGTGCTTTATACTTCGTAGGGATCACAATGTTTGTTTAATGTGATGGAATTATTTACTGAGAACTGTTTTATTTCTTAGGAAAAAAATAGAATCATTGGGGTACAGTTTTCCAGTGTACTCTACTGATTACAAAGGGTATAATGATTCCTCTTTTTAATCCCTTCTTAATAAGGAAACGTTACTGCGCTTAAATTTGGTGGAGCTTTTTGTATTTTCTCTCCCCAGCCCTAACAGCCTTCCTGTTCCGTTCTAACAGGAAGAAAGCTCTGGAAGAACCCCTAATATTTCAGATCTAAATTTAAAGAAGTCAGATTCAATTGCTCAGTTAATTAAATTTGCAGTAGTCTCTTTGGAGATATTTATGGACTTATTTTCACACTTTTGCGTTTCCCTTTTCCTCTAGTTGAGCAGTAGCAAATACAAAGTGACAACCACATTACTGTACATGGAGTTATTTACAGACCAGGATGATGGATTTCCTGATAATAATTTAATAGGGTAATTTTCCTGGGATACAGACTCTGGCCCCCTTGGTTTATTCTTTTCACCTGTTAAAGGTGTGTTGTTAAAATTGTGTGTTGTCTTAATCTCACATGACTCCCAGCTAGAATCTTGGCCCATTTGGGTTTGGCAGGTGCACTGTCTAAAATTTGGGGGTTTTCTCTGTGGTTTGCAGCTAACAGCCAAAGATTTGGACATGTGGTCTACTACTCAGACATCTTAAAAGTAGAAGCAATGCAATAAGATGAGGCCATCAAAGTTTTCCTTGCCTTGAAAACCAAAAGATATATGGATTCCCAGTTCCAGGACAAGCTTTTATTCAGTTATGAAACATTCAAGCCATTTTCTCCAATAATGATTCTGAATACTACATAGCATTTAAATAATCACAGCCCATTTTCACACCATAGCTTCTAGTATTTCTGTGAGTGTGTGCCAGGAACTTTACTCAAACCTTTATTGCCTTCTCTTATAGAATCCTCACAATACCTTATGACACAGATTGTTATTATTTCCATTTTGTAAATGTGGAAACTGAGGCTCAGAAATAGCCATTGATGCTCCCCAGGTCACACAGCTGGCAAATGGCAGAGCCTGGTCTCAAGTCTAGAACCTTTGATTACTAACCCATAGGATTTCCACTATCCCATTTTTATTATGTAAATAAACAGAATCTGAGATGAAAAGCACAAAATAGCAGTGGGAATAATAGATAATGAAAAGCAATGCAGGGGCACCTGGGTGGCTCAGCGGGTTAAATCGTCTGACTTCAGCTCAGGTCATGATTTCATGGTTCATGAGTTCGAGCCCCTTGTTGGGCTCTGTGCTGACAGCTGAGAGCCTGGAGCCTGCTTTGGATCCTGTGTCTCCCTTCCTGTCTGTGCCCCCCTGCCACCCACCTCTGCTCGTGCTCTGTCTCTCTCTGTCTCTCAAAAATGAATAAACATTAAAAAAATTCAAAAAAAGAAAGGCAATGCATAATCCATAAATTAGAGTTTGGCATTAAGAAATAGGTATAATAGACTTTCAGACTGAGCTTCTCTGCAAAGACATTTCAAAGACATTTCTTGGATTTGAAAGAACATCCAAGAAAAATGTAAAGAACAAAGGGCTTTGCCCTACCAAATATTAAAACATATTATGGATCTATAGCAATTAGAAAAGTGTGGCATTGACAAGTGGACCAAGATAGAGAATCTGGAAATATACCCATAAAAAATGGAATTGTTTTTATATAAGAGAGTTGATATTTAAAATGAATGGCAAAGAAATGGGCTGATTATTCAGCAAGTGGTGATACTGAGCCTCTGTTTTTTTGCGGGGAAGGTGTTCCTATCTCATATTATTTCTGGAAATACTGGAATAAAAGCCTAATATTAAAAAAAATTACATATTATAAATCATAAGATCTCCCAGGGTGTTTCTACGAGGACTCAAATTCAAGCTGTAAAGTTGAAAATGTATTTGCCCACACCTAGGCAATAACTATTGACTCTTCAGACATAACCATATTAATACCCTATACTTTGTATCTGAGTGGGCTATGCAAGAGATGCACTCAATATTGCACATCTCCTACTTGGTTACCAGGTCCCTTTGGTAATCGGAGGCTTGTACTTTGGGGATAATTGGCTGGGATTGGGGGTGCAAGACTTTGTTATTGAAGAAAGCAAAGCAAAGCTCCTTCAACTCCTCATCCATCCCACTCATGAGTAGGGTAGGTAGTTTTATGAACGTTCCCATGACAGCCGCTAATTCCTGAGACTATCATTATTGCTGGTGACCGTTCTGTGTGTCCTGCTAGACTGCAACTTACAAAAGAAAAGGAGTTCTGTCTGCTTTGCTTACCACTGGGCTTATCCCAAGGCTCAGCCCATCCTGGTGCCCAATAATGCTTTGTGGAATGTATAAATAACCACATTTTCGGACTCATGAACAGAGATAACAGAGTTTGGTAGGGGAGAAGGTAGAAGTGTGTAGCAGGGAGATTGACAGGTCTATATGAGCATTCTGTGCCATATGGGAAATGTGTGTGTCTGTGGTTTCTAACAAGGTCCAGATAAATAAAGAGAAAGCATGGGAATCTACCATCCCAGGTAGGGATGGGGACATAGAGGGATATATGGCAAAAAAACATAATAGCTATTCTTCTCTCAATCCTTACATCATGCCAGACACCATGCTTAGTACTGTGTGTGCATAATTCCATCTATTCTCCATAGCAACCTTAGGGATGGATGCTGTTATTGTAGTGATTTTCCCCATGGGCAAACTGAAGCTCAGAGAGGGTAAGTGACTTTTGCAGGGTCACTCAGCTAGTAAGTGGCAGAGTCAGAACTCAGAATCAAACCCCTAGTGCCTCCCAACAGACTGAGCTGAGTCTAGTGAAAAGCATGTTGTTTAGGGATAGGAAGCTGTTTCATCTTCGGACTCTTCGGTCCTCCCTTCCACTGGCAGACAATAGAAAAAAGTCAAAGAAGAGCAACCCTAAACATGCCACATCCAGCCCTTGGAGACCTCAGCCTTCCCTGTGGGTGAGAAGTGATTTCTACTGCTCTTGGCCAGGGCCCTCCATGGTGGTTGATGCCTGCATCTTGCAAAAGGATGCCTATAAGACAGATGGCAGTTTCTCGAGCTCTCTGGCAGGCAGTACTGCTTTCCCACCAGCATACACTTCACACAAGAGCTGACCTTGTCCAGATGAAATGCTTCATTAGCCTACCATTGTCTGCTCTGTCTTTTGCACAGGGCCAAACTTAAGACCTAACTGCAAATTAGTAGTGGCTGTCAACCAACTGGATCCCTGCAATCCATGATCTACAATTTTCATTTGCCATGACTGATTGTCTCATTCTATATGAAGGCAGTGGTATAAACCCAGGCAATAATTGCTTGGCTTCAGCTAAATGTATCTTATGTTTCTTAAATGAATTCTAAAGACTGGTCTTAATATTCCTTAGTTTTCTTTTCTGTTAGGAAATAATTTGAAAGTTTGCAAAAGGATACCAAAACTGAAAAGAGTACATCAATTTCCTTTATTTAAATTGTTCATTTCTACAATTACTTATGATGAATAGGCAAAAGACAAAAGGCAAAAACAAAAACAAAAACCCACAACAATCCTCTTAATAAATGTTTCTATTTGAGTAATTATTTTAAGGTAAGAGGTTCAAGTTCCTAATTGGAGGAAGTGATAGAAAATCAATCAGTTGTTTGGAGAATGAAAATAAACTACTTAAATTAGCTTTGTGTGGCCTGTGGGTATTTTGATCCTGGAGAACCAAACCTAACAAGGCTAATTTTAAGAGAGAACAGCACTAATGCAGGTGTTTTGTACTCACACGAAGAATTTTATATAAAAATGTAATGTACATGTACATTTAGATTAATACCAGATCCCAAGAAATGACCATGCTGGAGGGAAAGGAAAATTGGTATGACAGATGCATTTGCTTATATAACCTATACCCAAATGAGCTAACACTGATCTGCTAAATCTGAAAATAGTGATGTTAATTCCATCACATAGTATTTTGGCCCATTTCTATAAACAGATAGTTCAGTTCCCTTAAGATGAAGCTAATTGTCACTCCATGACCTCTTTTCAGAGAAGAGATTCTTCAGCAAGGAATTTTGGGGGTGGAAGGGATAGGACCTCTCCCTTATTCAAGAGCCAGTCTGACTTACGGTGGTGAAAAGAAACTTTTCCTTGAGAAGATTCGGAGATCCCTGTCCAGGCCATAAAAGGAAAGGTTGAGAAAGGAGAACCCAGCCTTCAGAGCCTACTCAGACGGGTTAGTCTTGGCAATGAATTGAGGATCTACACACCCATTCTCTTAAACTCTGTGTGCAGCATGCCTTGCAAAGTTCCCACGTACCCCACCAGGGTTATGTCCAAGTTTGGAGTCACTCTTCTTGGTATATGAAGCTGTGTAAGGACTGCTTTTTAAAAAAAAATAATGTTTATTTATTTTTAAGAGAGAGAGAGGGAGGGGCAGGGAGAGACAGGGAGACACAGAATCCGAAGCAGGCTCCAGGCTGTGAGTTGTCAGCACAGAGCCCGACATGGGGGTTGAATTCGCGAACTGTGAGATCATGACCTGAGCCGAAGTCAGACGCTTAACTAACTGAGCCACCCAGGTGCCTCAGGATAGCTTCTTATAAAACCTCAAGGGGACTAATGTGCAGATAAGGGTATGCTGAATGAGTCAGTGTGGCTTAGCCCAGTTAAGACCTGTTGTTTATGAAGCCTGGTAATCCTGGACCAGATTATGGCTCACAGTGATGTGTGACTGCAAGAAAAATTATGCATCCTCTCTGAATCTCAGCCCCTTTATTTGTTAAAAGAGGATGACATTGGGACCTTCCTCAAAGTGCTATTGTGGCGATAAAATGAGATAGCATGCATACATTTTCACATTTAAATTTCTAGCTGTCTGTTGATGATTTATGAGTTGGCATAGATGATGCAGAACTCAACTCACATAAATTAGTATCAAAATAATTGAACTCATGTGACTACCAAATCTACTAAGAAGTTCAGTTTTCTGTGTAAGGTATGTGATTGCAGGGAAGAGGCATCCTTAGGAAGACACTCAGGATCCAGCTCATTCATCTTTGGAGTTTGAGACAAAATTTCAAATATAGGATAGTTCAAGACTTTTAGGATACCTAATGGAAGACACATACTTGACCATAAAACTAGTAAAACAACATGAAGGAATGTCTGCAAGATAGTCCCTCTACTCACCCAAATCTGCTATCAATTATATCCTAAATAAGAGAACAGCTAACCACTACGTAAACAAATAGCGATATTAAAAGTTAAGTCATTTTAATTGTACTAAATAGTTATTCATGAACCAATTAAGCTGAAAGTCATGTGGTTCATGGAGTCTCCCTTCAAATATCAGATAACATCAGTCTTCCTATCTATCAATAAGCACAAGACACCCATAAAATCATAGGCTCTGAAAACTTCCAGAGACCTTCTCATAGATAAAACTCATTCATTGCAGGTTATATCAGTAAGTCAATTCAACTTAGTTTGATAGCTCATAACTGTCCAGGCTGTTGTATTTACTGAGCCATACACTACCCTTTTTTCAAGTGTGCTTGAGAAAATTACTTGTGAGACTATTTCTCTTCTGGGCACAATCAAGTACTTTAGAATGAACTCCATAACTGCAGATTCAACATAGCATTAGGCTTGGTAATAATATCAAAAAATATTGCTTTAATAATGCTGTGAAGTTGCCTAGAATCCCATGACTTTCCTTCTGCTAGTAATTCAGCCAGATAACTTATCAGTGAATGTGTATGAGTGCCAAAGAGCAAGGCCCAATTTAAGGAACAACAAAAACCTCAAGGTTGAGGAGAGAGGACCAGAAGCAACACCCTCTAAATGAGTTGGCTTCTTTGGAGGAAGGCTGCTACCCTAACCCAGGACCTTGTGCCTTTTTCACAGTGAGAAAGCAGGGCTGGATGGTCAAGAGAGGCTTCCCGGTGGGTGGTTTGGTTTCTTTTTTGGGATCTTCCCGTTATTCCTCTTCATTGCCAAGTTTATATAAACCTCTAAGAAAGTTCCCTCCTCCATGTCCTTTTCCTTTATAAGTGTGTCGGAGCACGTTGGAGACTATAAAGCGCTATGCAAATGTAAGAGCTTTACATACGATGTATGTGTTTGACATGGTGCCAGGCGCTGCTGAGAGTCTGAAAGAATCACGCAGTGTGGAAAGGACATAGATATCCATCATCAAATCCAGTGTTTGCAAAAAGCGGGAACACCTACCACTGGTGATACCTGGGATGATTTTAGCTGACAGGCGAAGGAACATTTTTGTTACACTAGTTATAATTTATATTTCAATAAGTGTGCATGTATTTATCATGATGTGTAATAGGAAGAATAAGTGTACCTTTACATAATAGGTATTATTGTGTAGAGCAAGGGTAAGTAAAATAAATTTGTGGATTTAGTTGAAATAGAGAAAAATAGTAGTATGAGGATACACAGACTTGATAAAAAACTATGAAGATGGGATATATATTACTGAGATTTGAAAAATATTGAGGCCCAGAGAAGGGGACGGGACTGTCTTGCCCAAGGTCAGATAGCAAGTGAGAGGCACCGCTGGGACTATTATTCATGTCTTCTAACTCCCAGGATCTTCCAGGTCTTTTAACTTCATATAGCAGGACTTCTTCCTTCCTTAGCTGGCCATGTCTCCATTCAAGTTTGAGTTCACCACGAAGAAGCAACAGTGCTTTCCTATATATGGATACCAGCTGAAGAGTTTAATTTAGACAGTAAAGTGTTAAAATCTTCAACAGTGCATTTGAAACATGGGTCTTGAACATGTTACTATCGATAGCTTGCAGAACAGCTGCTATGAGCATGAGCTCAGGCCAAAAATTGGGACCTTTCCCTGGCCCTTTGCAAAGCCTCAGAAGTTGTGCACAGCTAGAGAGAGGAAGCAGTAGCCAAGCCAATTCAGCATGTGGCATGCCTCCTAGTCTGCAGCCTCCTTCCCCCACATGCCAGACCAAAATCACCACCATTCTCAATTCCCATCCACTTAGAAAGCAGGGAGATTAAACACAAGAAAGTTTTGCTAAGAGACCGAAAAAGAAGTCCCTGTCTGCAGAGATCATAGTCCGTCTCCTATCTGCAGTTCATTTATAGTAATGACTACCATTCATTTATCACTGTGCCTACATAATTTCTGAACCCCCTACCTCTACAAGTAGCATTCCTATCCCCATTTTGCAAATGTGGTAAAGGAAGTTCAAGGTTAATTTGCTCAAATGGGAAGATTTCTCGATTCCAGGCCTATCAGACTGCAAAGTCCCAAGACTCACATTCAATAGTATGGGAAAGAGAAGAGACATAGGAAATGATATTGAATAACATAACGACACATGTTATTTCATGCTAGATTAGACAGCAGAGACTTTTAGGGCTAAAAGAATTCACAGTAGGACATATCATTATTTTATTCACTTATTTACCTAAAGTCAATTTGGATCCCTCACTAGGTGCCAGGAACTTGGCATTGATCTGAAATAGAGGTCAGCAAGCTACAGCCCAAAGGTGAATTCCAGTCCACTACCTGTTTTTGTAAATAAAGTTTTATTGGAACACAGCTGTAGCTATTTATTCTGTGGCTGCTTCTGTGCTACAACAGCAGAGTTGAGTAGTTGTGACAGAGACCTTTGGGCTTGCAACATCTAAAATATCTATTATCTGGCCTTTAACAGAAAAAGTTTGCTAACTATTTATCTAAAAATCCCGGAAGACTTTGTATAAGAGGTGGAACTTGATTAAGAGAGGAAAATTAAAATTTTGAGTACAGGAGAAGGGGTCACAAACTCTGAATCCTAATTTACCCAGACTACATAGAAAAAGAGAGAGCGAGAGACCCAGAGAAAGTAGCAGTTTGAGCTCATTATTCTAATTTGTAAAATGGAGATAGAGCCACCTGCTCTGACTGCCTCCCAAGTTTTGGTGGGTTGGATGACACAGCAGGTAATAAATAATAATAACTTCATTTTATTGCATACTAATTGAGCATTCTTTCTAAGCAATTTACATGCAATATCTTACAGTATCTTACACACAACCTCAGTGTAACCCAATGAAAATGTTGCTTGGTGTGAAGGGATTACTGACTAGAAACCATTAATGCACTTTTTAATTTTGTCTTTCTGAGAATTTGATCTTTGCTCTCCTTAGCTCAACTGTGGCATCTGCTTGGGGTGGCATGTGGGAGTGAGGAGGAACATTAGGATTTGTTAAGGAAGGAAGTCAGAGACAAGGTCTTAGCTTCTGAGATGCAAAGAAAACTTGCAAGTTGGATGATTTCCCTGAAATAATATTTAAATTTTTTATTTCCTCTTTTGGAGGACTGGGGTGGGTCCAAATATGGAAGATCTAGTTTATAACACTGTTGCATGAAGATATTTCTTCTGCTCAGGCAGCCAGCCTGGCTCTAAGGTATCAGGATGTAGGGGAAGTGAAAGGAAAATAGCCCATCTGTTTTCTGGCCTGGTAAATGGTAGGAAGAGAAACAGGTGAGTGGAGAGGAGGAGCAAGAGGAGAGGAATTTGTGTGGATTTCCTCACTTTTGGCTCTGGGGAGGGAAGGTCTATCACATAAGTGAGGATTTAATTGAGGAAAGGGGGTTATTGCCCATGCCATTGAGGCATTTGGACAAGGATCTCATTTTGGACAGCCCCAGAATTCACCCTGTTAAGTTGTACAGGTGGTTAGAAGGAGCTTCAGGGCTTTGGCTTCCCTGACTGTGCTCAGTCCTGCAGTGTGGACCCTTAGTGTGAACCATGGGCCTGCCTTGGGACTTTCTGTCACATGGTTGTGCAAGAAAGATAGTACAGAGATCTGGGTCTGTAGGCAGCAGGAGTGAAAAGAGGCCAAGACACTGGGAAGCAGCAGTGGGACTGGACCAAGCCTACCTGAGGGCCAGAATGGCCACAGTGACCAGGGAACAGGAGCTTGTTCCTGGAAACTGAGGACACTGGAGCCCAAACCCCTGAGCTTCCCACACTCCCTCATATCATGTAAGACTTGAACACCTCAATAAGATACCTGAATACCTGCTTAGGAAAAGAGACAGAAGAAGAGCTTCTGAGGGTCTAAGCTTTTTAATGAAGAGGGACTGAACTAAAGAAATTCTTTACTTTTCAGATTAGATTCAGTTTTAAGCAAGATTGTATATTTCATTTCCTCTCTTCACTTCCCCTGCCCTGCCACTATTCCCACTAGTGGTGGGGAGAGGAGTGGGGAAGTCAGATTCATTTTGGTCAAAATTGTTTACAATTATATATACTTTTCTGTACAAACAAGTTGTATTGTCAGTGAAAAGTAACAACCCCTTCACACTGTCATCATCCCCATTGTCACTCATCTGTCTGGCTCTAAAACCAGAGCACCACTGAAAACTTGAAAGACATACGCAAAGTTAGAGCTGCTATCATCATTGTGATTGTGGTTGTCATTGTTAGGATTTAGGCCACTGTGCTAAAATAAAATCCAAACTGCAGACATCACAATTGAGGCTGGAACTGGTGTTGTGGAATACGCTAGCTGTATGCAAAAATGGAGCAAGGTCCTGGAAACCAATGAATGAAAGCAGCAACATGTAGAAGATTGAACCGCAGCCCACCCTGGGGGGCTCAGGGCAAGGAAGGGGACCGTCCTTCGGAAGCAAGTATTTTTACCCCTCTGTGTCCTGAGTTTCACTTCAAGGAAAAGGTTGAAAACAGTCTTGGAACTGGAAGGAGAGTTTGCAAGGAAATGGTTCTGTTCTGGCTCTGCAGTCTGAGACCACTTACCAGAATTGGTCCCCAGGGAAGAGCATGTGGCAGTTAGCTAGTCAGGGTGGAGAAGGGAAAGGGTAGGAGCTGGAGAGGTGAGCACACTGACTCATGGTGATGGAGAGGTGCTGAGGAGGAATGGCATTTTTCCTCCCTATGAAAAGTCTAGAGTTACCCTTTGAAACATTGGCTGTGGTCTGACTAGCTGGCGAATATTCCCGTGTGCCAGAAAGAGAAAGGATGCTGAGCCCTTAGACACCATCTGCTGAGCATGTCCTGGCACATGCCAGCTGCCTGATTGAGTGATTTGGAAGTTATTTGTGTTTCAGGCTCTAAGCACAATCTCTAACACTGTCTTCCTACCAGGAAACTGTTTCTCTCCCTCATGGAGAGGTCTGAGAGCTCTCGGTTGAGGAGAAACTTCATGACAGTTCATTTGGAGCTTCCATTTGGTGTAGGAAAAATGATGTTTTAAAAAGTAGGCAGAGTTGTGAAGTGTATATAATAAGGCCTGGCTTGGGCACTTGGACACAGAGCCTTTATCCCAAATCTCTTCTAGCAGGTAGGCAGATTTCCAAGTTACAAACTATAGTGCTGAAAATATGGGATCTAAATGTGCTCGATGTCTCCACCTGACAGAGCAGGCAAGGAGAAGAACCAGGCATGAGTAGGATTTAGTCCGAGGACAGCATTTGTTCCATGAACATTTACTTGTTTGCATCGGCCTCAGTGAGATTCTTACAAAGGAAAAGGGATGGGCCTGTGGATAGTTTTCCCCTCTGTTGCTTCTTGTTTTTTCCTTGTACTGTCTACATTTTATATAATGAGCATATATTTCTTTGCTTCTCAGGAAAAAAAAAATCTTTAAAAGATAGGACTAAAAACTTGGATCTTAACAGCTGCTGACATCCTGTGCCCTCAGATTGTGGTGAGGGAGAGGGAGGGTGAGAGAACAAAGATCCAGATCTCCTTTTAAGGCTTCATGGCTGCCTGCCCACCCCCATTGATTTCATAAGAATCGTACATACTGCTCTGTTTCAAAAACTAGTCTCGGTAACAGGTACCATTAGGGAATTATCATTTAATTTTCTTGGGAGCCATACTGTATTGTATATGTATGAGCATATAATAGGAGAAAGTCCTTGTTTGTAGGATATATAGGTGGAAACATTCAAAGGTGAATGTCAAGATTGCTGCTTCATAATTTGAGGTAGTTCCTATAAAAAGGCACATATGAAGCAAGTATTGCAAAAAGTTAAAAACTATTGAGCTTAGTGATTGCTATACGTATATTCCTTGCACTTTTCTTTCAATATTTCTATTTGAAATTTGGGGTAATAAAAATTTTGGAACAAAAACAAAGAGTCAAACATTACTCTCAAGGAAGCATATTTCACAGTGGGGAAAGGGAAACAAATTTGTTCTGGATGCTCCTTAATGCCACCCTTCCCCTCTCTTCTAACACCCATGTGTTCGTGAAAGACTATTCATAGCACTGTTGTTTATAATACCTTTAAGTTGGAAATGGTCTTCACTTCCATCATTAGAATAGTGGTTACATAGCTTAAGGTACGTCTATATAACGAAAGACCATGGAGATTAAAGCAAGCTTATGTATATATATAATTATTTAAAAATTTTTATTATTATTTAAGTAGTTCACAAAGTAGCAAACGGAAAGAAAAAAAAACAAAAGAATTTTCCAATACATGCAAATAACCAACAAGAAAAAGAGACATCCTAATACAATATAGGTGCTTTAAACAGACTTCCCAAAAGAGAATATTCACATGGCTTCTAAACATATACAAAGGTGTTTGACCTAATTAGCAATCATTGAAATGAAAATTGAAGCCACAGAGATGTCCCCCTCTACACTAATACGATTGACTAAAATAAAAAGATCCTGATAATAAAAAGTGTTAGAGAAGATGTGGGGCAACTGGAATGCTTATACTCTGATGCTAGGAGTGTAAGTTAGTACATTTACTTTGGAAAAACAGTTTGGCATTATGTAATAAAGTTGAAAACATACATACTTTATGATTCAGCAATTATATTCATAGAAATATTTCCTAAAGAAATTTATACACATATGCAGCAGGATACATATATGAGAATATTTACAAGAGCATATTTGTAAGAGCCAGAAACTGGCAATAACTCATATACCCATCAACAGTAGGATCCATAAATAAGTTGTGATGTATTTGTACAATAGAATATTATACTGAAAAAAATGAAAAAATGATAGTTATGAGACACAATTTGGATTAATCTCAACAAACATAATATTAAGCAATATAAAAGCAAGAAAAAATAAGAATATATACAATATGATTCCATTTATGTAAGGTCCAGAGAATAGACAAAATTAGATGATATTGTTAGGTTTGTTTGCATAGAAGATTAAATTATAAACTAAATCAAAGAAATATGTATGCTATATAACATAATGCACTTCTCTCTGCTTCTCTGAGTTTTACAATAAAATAATTAAAGTTGAATGTAGAATATGATCCTAATTTGTCCTACTATTTCTACATGTGTTTTCTTCTATTTTTATGAGTGTATGGAGATACTGGGCTTCTTTTCATGTGCTTATTGGCCATTTGTATATCTTCTTCCTTGGACTGTTTGTCCAAATACTTCATTCATTTTAAAAATTTTAAGGTTGAATGGTAAAGAAAGGTATATGTATTAAGGATACTAGTCTTTTGTTAAATGAATATTCATATGTGTATGTACTACAAATATTTTTCTCCCACTTCATGGCTTACTTTCTCATTTTTTAAATCTTGATTTTAGAATAGTAAAAGTTTTGATAAAGTTAAATTTACCAGTTTTTGTTTGTTTGTTTCATTGTCTTTTGTGTCCTTTAAAAGAAAATCTTCGGATACTTCATGTTTGTGAAGATCTCCTTCTATGTTTTCTTCTGGAAGTATTATCAATTTAGTTTTTATGTTTAGGCTCATGATCTAATTTGAGTAATTTGCATGAATTAATGACAAAGTTTAATTTTTCTTATTTCCAGCTGTTGCAGCACCATTTGCTGAAAAGTCTATCACTTTTACATTAAATTATCTCTGCATTTTTGTTGAAAACAAATTGACCATATATGTATAAATGTATTTCTGGATTCTCTATTCTGTTCCATTTAAATACTTCTATGTCTATCTTTATGCCAATACTAAATTTTCACGGTTAGTAGCCTTATATAAATGTCACTTATAATCATATAGTCTAAGTCCTCCAACTTTGTTTCTTTTTTTCCAAAACTGTTTTGACTATCCTAGGTATTCTGCATTTTAACATACATTTTAGAATCAGATTGTTAATTTCTACAAAAAATATGCTGAGATTTTGATTTTGATTATCAATAGCTCAACTTGGGTGAGAACTGACATCTCAACACTACCAAGTTTCAAATCTATGACCGTAGTATATCTCTCCTTTTAATTAAGTCTTCTTTAGCTTTTCTAAGCAATGTTTTATAGTTTTCAGTGCATGTGTCACACATTTTGTTATATTTATCCTTAGGAACATCATGATTTAAAATTTTTAGTATAAGTAGTATTATTTTTAAAATTCCAATTGCTCATTGTTAGTATTTAAAATTATAATTGATGTTCGTGTATTGACTTTGTATTCAGCAACCCTCCTGCCAGTCAAGATCCAATCAGAAAATGGAAACCACTCCAGTAATTTAAACAAGGAATTTTAATAAATAGAGTTTTTATTTATTTTAAAAAATATTATTAAATAGTAACAGGGAGTTAACTACTACAAGGAGTAGAAAACAACTTTTAGCAATTCAGGAATAGTAAATACAGGGATTAGCAACTACCACTAAGACTGAGGTAAAGTACCCAAGAGTAGAACTAAGAATTCAGAGGAAGGCCATGTCCCAAGGATGAGATTCGCTCCTAGTTGGAGGGCTATGGCTGGAGTGCACTGGATGATGCAGATATATGCTGAGGTGATGATGGGCTGGAGAGGGTCCATAGGAAGCCACTTGCTGGAGTACTGGAGAGATTTCCTGGAGAGTAACTGCCACTGATACTCTTACATTCAGTGCTGCTGGTAGCTGTACTGCATGGGTTGGTGGGGATGGAGGGACATACAGAACTAGGAAGAGAAGCTCCTGCAATGCCTTGCAGGGCATCTCCAGCTTCCTTTCTTGACAAAAATTGACACTGCACTAGCTGACAGCAAATATTTACAGATCCATCTGCATTATCACCAAGCAGGACAAGATGGGCAGATTCGGAACTGAGAGGCAAACACTGATAACTGGCACACTTGCTAAACTTACTTACTAACTTTAGTAGCTCACTGTTTTTCTTTGTAATTTCCTTAGTAAATTCCTTAATATTTTCTGTTCATTTTTTCAATCATCTCTTAACAAAGTAGTTTTACTTTTTTCTTTCCAATCTGGGCACATTTAGTTTCTTTTTCTAAACTTTAAATAGAAGTGCCAAGAGCAAACATGCCTTCCTTAAGGGTAAGATATTCAAATTTTCATTATTAAGTATGATGTTAATGGCAGGATTTTTTTTTCATGCCCTTTATCAGGTTGAGAATATTTCCTTCTCTTCCTAGTGTGCTGAGAATCTTTATCATAAGTGAGTATTGAATTTTGTCAAATGTTTTAATGCATTTATTAACATCATCATGTGGTTTTACTTTTTTAGTCTGTGGATATTGTGAATTACATCAGTTGTTTTTCAACGTTGAACCTTTCATTCCTGGAATATTCTACTTGATTGTGAGACTTAACTATTTTATGTATTATTGCATGTGATTGGCTGATACTCCTTTAAGGATTTTTGTTATCTGTGTCCATGAGGAATATTGATGTGTAGCTTTCTTTTTTTGTAATGTCTTTATCTAGTTTTGGTATCATAATAATGCTGGCCACAGGTTAAGGACCCAGTCCCACAAAACTGTTCCTCATCCCATGACATACATTTCAGATGCCAGATGCAAGCTCAGGTTATCACCTGCACTTCTGATCATCCACATAACCAACAATCAGAGATTCCAACGACCCCTTTCTTGGGTTTGATTAATCTGCTAGAGTGTCTTCCAAAACTCAGAAAAACACATACTTACATTTACCAGTTTGTTAAAGAATGTGGTAATGAATACAGATGAACAGCCAGATGAAGAGAGACATAGGGTGAATTTGGGAGAGTCGTGAGCATAGTTGCTTCTGTCCCTGTGGAGTTGGGGTATGCTACCTTCCCTGTGTGATGGGTTCACCCACCAGGAAGCTGTCCAAATGCTATACTATTTGAACTTTATGGAGGCTTCCCCACATATGCATAATCAATTATTAACTTCATTTATAGCTCCTTTCCCCTCTCTGGAAGATAAGGGATGGGGCTGAATAGTTCACACTTCTAATCATGGTTTGGTCTTTCTGGTGACCAGTCACCATCCTGGAGTAATCCAGGAGCCCACCTTGATTTTGGCTCAGGTCATGATCCCAGGGTCATGAAATTGAGGCCCATGTTGGGCTCCATGCTGAGTGTGGGGCCTGCTTGGGATTCTCTCTTTCTCTTTCTTTCTTTCTTTCTCTCTCTCTCTCTCTCTCTCTCTCAAAAATAAAGACAAAAGAAAAGAAAAGAAAAGAAAAGAGAAAGAAGGAAGAAAGGAAGGAAGGAAGGAAGGAAGGAAGGAAGGAAGGAAGGAAGGAAGGAAGGAAGGAAGGAAGGAAGGAAGAAGAAAGAACAAGAGATGTTCCTAGCACTCTTTATCACTTGGGAATTTACAAGAGTTTTAGGAGCTCTGTAAGATACGTATATATCTTACATATAATTATTACATATATAATATATATTTCTTCATATTTCATAATATACATTTTAACTTATGACAGACTTTTAAAATAAAGCTGTACATATATTATGTATACTATAAAACCATTTCAACAGTATTCCATAATTCCCATCCTTTGTGCTATTCTTTGCATAGATTTTATTTTTATGTTTTAAATTTCACAACATCTTTCTGTTAATTTGCTTTAAATAGTCAATATCTATGTGTAATACATTTTAAACTGAGGGAAAAACTCTTTTTTTTTTTTTAATTTTTTTTCAACGTTTTTCATTTATTTTTGGGACAGAGAGAGACAGAGCATGAACGGGGGAGGGGCAGAGAGAGAAGGAGACACAGAATCGGAAAACAGGCTCCAAGCCATCAGCCCAGAGCCTGACGCGGGGCTCAAACTCACGGACCGCGAGATCGTGACCTGGCTGAAGTCGGACGCTTAACCGACTGCGCCACCCAGGCGCCCTGAGGGAAAAAGCTCTTAAATTTACCCATACACTTAATATTTCTGATTTTCTTTCTTTCTTTCTTTCTTTCTTTCTTTCTTTCTTTCTTTCTTTCTTTCTTTCTTTCTTTCTTTCTTTCTTTCTTTCTTTCTTTCTTTCTTTCTCTTTTCTCTTTCTTCTTTCTTTCTTTTTCTTTCTTTCTTTCTTTCTTTCTTTCTTTCTTTCTTTCTTTCTTTCTTTCTTTCTTTCTTTCTTTCCTAACTTCCTTCTTTTCTTTTCTTTCCTTTTCTTTCCCTTTCTTTCTTTCTTTCTTTCTTTCTTTCTTTCTTTCTTTCGAGTGTACTTGCCAACAGGGGAGAAGTCAGAGGGAGGGAAAGAGAGAAAATCTTAAGCAGGCTCCACACTGTCAGTGCAGAGCCCAACGTGGGGCTCGATTCCACAACCCTGGGATCATGACCTGAGCTGAAATCAAGAGTCGGACATCCAACCAACTGAGCCACTCAGGTGTCCCTGATGTTCTTTTTTCTGGTCCTTGTTTCCATGTGGAATAATATTTCTTCTAAATTCTAAAGAATTTTTAACATTTTCTGAAAATGCAGTTCTATTGGGGATGAATTTTCTTACATTTTGTTTTTCTGAAGAAGTTTTCATTTTGCTTTCTCTTCTGAAGGATATTATCATTGGATATAAAATTCTAGGCTTATAGGTGCTCTTCTTCTGCAACATTTTCAAGATGTTTTTCCATTGTCTTCTAATTCTATAGATTTATAGTTTTCATCATATTTGGGAAGCTTTTTGCCTTTAATATTTAAAATTTTTTTTTGTAACTCCTTCTTCTAGGACTCCTACAATGTATATTTCATACCATTTTCTGTTCTCTTCTCCCTGTGCTTCGTTTACTTTACATTCTATTGTTACATTCAAGATTACCTTTTTATCGTTTTCAGGGTCAAATCTGCTGTTAGATCTATCTATTAAATTTTTATTTTAGATATTACAATCTTTTATCTTTAAAAGTTCCATTTGACTTTCTATTAATATGTTTGATTTCTCTCATCTTTATAGTTATGTTTCTATGAAATACAAATCCATTGTTATGATAACTATTTTAACTTTTAACTCATCCTTTTCTGTGTGTTCCATATCTCCATCATCTTGTCTCTGAGTTCCATCATCTGTCATTTCCATGTTTATTTCTATGGAGTGGTTTTCTCCTGATTATATCACATTCTCCTATTATCTTGTTTAATAATTTTTGGTTGGATGCTGTACATTGTGTATATTACACAGTTGAGTGTCTGGATTTCATTGTCTTCCTTTAAAGAATTTTGGACATTATATTGAAAGATGTGTATTTTTCTATCAGCTTGAGCTTATTGAGTTCTTTTTTTAAGGATATGTGAGGGTTAGTTTATAGTAAACTTTATTCTAGGCATAGATGAGCTCTATTACTACATCATGACCCCTCTTGGGTGTCCACTGAATATCATGGGTGATCACTGTGGATACTATACTCTGATTCATCAAAACTTGAACACCTCCCAATCATATGTGAGCACTGGCAATTGTTCTGCCTTCTTAACTCAGTCATTCTATGTCCTGTCTTATGGAGTTTCATTCTATTCAAGTACAACTTTGTACTTAATAAAGACTCCAGGTAACCCCTATTCAGCTTTCTGGAACTCTTTGATTGCATGACTTCATCCTTTTTGGAATTCTGCCTACATTTTCCATCCATTTTATCCTCTTCAGTCTTCAGCAAGACCACCAGGCTTTATTTGGTTCTCCCTTCCCTGTTCATAGTCTTAAAATTGCTTCAGACAGAGAACCACAACAATTGTAGGGATTACTTTTTTCCTTCTCTCTGGGATCCCAATCTGTGTTGCCTATTTTCCAATGTCTGAAAATATTTATTTCATATCTATTGTCCAGTTTTCTAGCTGATTCTTATAGGAGGTTAAATATGTTCCTTATTTCTCTAGTATATCTCATTTTAAACAAAATGTTAATTATAAACTGAATTTTAAAATTGAATTTATTTAAATTATAAAAGGAACCAAATCCAGTTCGCTCACTTATCCCACCCCACCCCTTCTGGCATCCACCAATCTATTCTTTGTATTTATAAGATTGCTATATATATGTATGTGTATATCCCCCATATATATATATATATATATATATATATATATATATATGTATAGATTGCACATATAAGTGAGATCATATGGTATTTGTCTTTCTCTTTCTGACTTATTCCACTTGCTATATGCCCTTGAGGTTTATCCACGTTGTCTCAAATGGCAAGTTTTCATTCTTTGTTATGGGTGAATAATATTACTGTATATACATACCACAATTTCTTTATCCATTCTTCCATTGATGGACTCTTAGGCTGTTTCCCTATCTTGGCTATGGTAAGTAATGCTGCAATAAACATAGGGGCACATGTATCTTTTCAAATGAACATTTTTACTATCTTTGGATCAATACCCTGAAGTAGAATTCCTGAACTGTATGCTAGTTCTATTTTTAATTTTTGAGGAACCTCCATACTGTTTTTCATAGTGGCTATACCAACTTAAATCCCCACCAGTAGTGCACAGGGTTCCTTTTTCTCTACATCTTTACCAACACTTGTTATTTCTAGTCTGTTTTATAATAGCCATTCTGACAGGTATGAGGTGATTACTCATTGTGGTTTTAAAATGCATTTATATTTAATTAATGACATAGAACATCTTTAAAAAATGTTTTTTAATGTTTATTTTTGAGAGAGAGAGAGAGAGAGAGAGAGAGAGAGAGAGAGAGAGTCTCTGAGTGGGGGAGGGGCAGAGAGAGACACACACACACAGAATCTGAAGCAAGCTCCAGGACCTGAGCTGTCAGCACAGAGCCCGATGCAGGGTGCAAACTCAGGAACCGCAGGTCATGACTTGAGCCGAAGTCGGACGCTTAACCTACTGAGCCACCCAAGCGCCCCAATGATGTAGAACACCTTTTCATGTACCTGTTGGCTATCTGTATGTATTCTTTGGAAAGATGTCTATTCAGATCTTCTGCTCATTTTTTATTCAGATTGTTGGTGTGTGTGTGTGTGTGTGTGTGTGTGTGTGTGTGTGTTTTGCTATTGAGTTGTATGAGTGCTTTTATGTTTTACATATTAACCAATGTGAAATCAGATATATAATTTGTAAATATTTTCTCCAATTCAGTAGGTGGCATTTTCATTCCCTTGATGGTTTTCTTTGCTATGCAGAGCTTTTTAGTTTGATGTAATCCCATGTGTTTATTTTTGCTTTTGTTGCTTTTGCTTTTGGTGTCAGATTTCAAAAAATGACTGCTAAGACCTATGTCAAAGAGCCTACCACCTATGTGTTCTTGAGAAGTTTTATAGTTTCAGGTCTTATGTTTAAGTCTTAATCCATTTTGAGTTATTTATTTATTTTATGGTGTAAGAGAGTGGTCTAGTTTCGTTCTTTTGCATGTGGTTGTCCAGTTTACCCAACACCGTTTACTGAAGACACTGTCCTTCCCCCACTGTATATTCTTGGCTCCTTTGTCACACGTTAATTAACCAAATATGCGTGAGTTTATTTTTTGGGCTTTCTATTCTGTTCCATTGACCTATGTGTTTGTTTTTGTGCCAATACCACATAGTGTTAATTACTAAAGCTTTGTAATATAGTTTGAAATTAGGGAATGAGATGCTTCCAGCTTTGTTCTTTTTTCTCAAGATTGCTTTGACTGTTAGGGGTCTTTTATGGTTTCATACAAATTAAAAGAATTTTAGTGTTTATTTATTTTTGGGAGAGACAGAGACAGAATGCGAGTGGGGAAGGGGCAGAGAGAGAGGGAGACACAGAATCCGAAGCAGGCTCCAGGCTCCGAGCTGTCAGCACAGAGCCCGACGCGGGGCTCAAACTATCAAGCTGTGAGATTATGATCTGAGCCGAAGTCAGACACTCAACCGACTGAGCCACCCAGGTGCCCTGGTTTCATACAAATTTTAGATATGTTTGTTCTATTCCTGTGAAAAATTCCAGTGAAAATTTGATAGGGTTTGCATTGAATCTGTAATTTGCTTTAGGCAGTATGGACATTTTAAGAATATTAATTCTTCGTATTTATGAGCATGTAGCGTCTTTCCATTTATTTGTGTCATCTTTAATTTCTTTCATTAATGTCTTATGGTTTTCAATATACAGGCCTTTCACCTCCTTGGTTAAATTTTTTCTAGGTATTTTATTTTTTGATGAAATATTAGGTGGGATTGTTTTTCTCATAGTTCATTATTAATGTATAGGAAACAACAGATTTTTGTATATTGATTTTTGTATCCTGCAACTTTCCTGAATTTATTAGTTCTAACAGTTTTCTGATGGAATCTTTAATATCAAGCCATCTGCAAATAGGGACAGTTTTACTTCTTTCTTTACAAATTTGGGTGTCTTTTATATCTTTTTCTTGCTTAATTGCTGTGGGTAAGATTTTCAATACTATGTTGAATAAAAGCGGAAAGTGTTGGTGTCCCTGTCTTGTTCCTGACCTTAGAGAAAAAAAAAATTTAGCTTTTCACCATGGAGTATGATATTAGCTGAGGGTTTGTCATATTAGGCCTTTATTACATTGAGATATGTTCTTTGTTGGGGCGCCTGGGTGGCTCTGTCGGTTAGGAGATATGTTCTTTGTTTATCTGCTTTGTTGAGAGTTTTTGTCATGAATGGGTGTTTAATTTTGTCAAGTACTTTTCCTGCATCTATTAAGATAATCATATGATTTTATCCTTCATTTTATTATTGTGGTGTATCACATTAACTCATTTGAGGATGTTAAACAATCCTTGCATTTCTGGAATAAATACCAGTTGATCATTGTGTATTAAAATGAATTTAATAGAAGAAAAATCTCCAAACATGTTGTGTAACTTCAGATAATTAGAGTTAAAATTTTTGAATGATACTCCAAATTTTAAAAATGTGGGAAACCATATGCTTTTGGAGTAATTAGTTTTTAATTATATATATATCAAACTTAGTTGGCATTCATAGAATCTATAGTCTGAAAGATGAGGAAGTTGGGAATATTTCCCCCCCACCATTTTGCTTTTCCATTAATTGTTTTATATTGATATTTATACATTATTATGTAGCCACAGTTCATGATGTTGGTGTGTCTTAATTCTATGTTGAATTGGATTTAATTCTCACTGATATTTTACCACAACATGTCTGTTTTTTAGTTCCTCGTTTCGATTTTTCATTTATTTGGTTGGATATATCATCAATCCTTCCCTCCCACCCCCTGAGTAAAGGCTCATGGGGAGTGTTCTCTGAGTCCTTAAGGCTTATGAATTTCTGTTTGTAGTCTTCTACTTGCAATAAACTTGGATGGATATAAACTTTCCTCAGAACTTTTCATATATCATTCTATTCCATATGTTATTCCATATGTTATTATGGAAAAATCTTAAATAAGTCTAATATTTTCCTTTTTGACATGAACTACTTTTTGGCCTATATGTCCATAGAATTCATTTTGTGTATTTTTGAAATTTGGCAGCTGTATCAGAATATCTCTCTTTAAAAAAAAACAAACAAAACTTTTGGGGCACCTGAATGGCTCAGTCAGTTAAGTGTCTGACTTCAGCTCAGGTCATGATCTCACAGCTTGTGAGTTCAAGCCCCATGTGTGGACAGCTCAGAGCCTGGAGCCTGCTTCAGATTCTGTTTCTCCCTGTTTCTCTGCCCCTCCCTACTCATGCTCTGTCTTTGTCTCTCTCTCTCTCTCTCCCTCTCTCTCTCTCTCTCTCATAAATAAACATAAACGTTAAAAAAAAAAACCTTTTAATTCCAGTATAGTTAACAGGCAGTGTTAATTAGTTTCAGGTGTACAATATGTATCAGAATATGTCTTGCTATATTTTCTTTTGCATCACTTTTTCCTGTTATGGTATGTTTGTTTTGCTATAGATTTACATCTTTATTTCATGAAAATATTCTTGCCCATTGGGACTTGTCCTCTTGGAACTTCTTTTGGAAGACTTCTTGGAACTGAATAGTGGGAAGAAGACAGACGGTCTTGTGAGGCTGTCAGTGGAGGCTTGAAAGGAGGAAGAGAACCTACTATTGGAAACTTTGTATAAAGGAACCCTCATTATTGCCTATAGTAAATCGAAAAATAGAAAATGCATCTAATTAGCCTATGTATCTGGCTAAGAGTATTGCCAGATAGAATGCTGAAAGTGATAACTGATACTTTTATCCACATATGATAAAGTACAGATAGAGAAACTAAAGAAGTAATTATTTTATTTCATTTTTTAAAGACTTATTATTTTATTTTATTTTATTTTTTTAATGTTTATTTCTTTATTTTGAGAGAGGGATAGAGAACATAAGTGGGGTAGGGGCAGAGAGAGACAGCAGACAGAATCCAAAGCAGGCTCCAGGCTCCGAGCTGTTAGCACAGAGCCTGATGTGGGGTTCGAACCCACAAACCATGAGATTGTGACCTGAGCCAAAGTCAGACACTTCTCCAACTGAGCCACCTAGGTGCCCCCTTTTTTTGGTAGGTGCCCCTTTTTAAAGATTTATTTTTAGTGAGAGAGAGAGTATCTGAGCAGTGGAGAAGGTCATGGGGGAAGAGAAAGAGAGAGAGAGAATATCTTAAGAAGGCTCTATGCTCAATGTGGAGCCTGATGCAGTGCTTGATCCCATGATCATAGGATCATGACCTGAGCCAAAATCAAGAGTCAGTGGCTCAACTTACTGAGCCACCTGGTGCCCCTGGGAATTATTTTATTTTTAAACAGAATTAGGAGTATTTCCAACCTAGAACTTGCTGGGTCAGAAAATAAAAGTATTTCTCGTTATAATGTGCTTAGGAAAAATTCCTCAAAATAAAAAGTGGCCTCATGTTGGGGTGCCTGGGTGGCTCAGTCGGTTGAGCCTCCAACTTCGGCTCAGGTCATGATCTCACAGCTTGTGAGTTCGAGCCCCGCATCAGGTCTGTGCTGACAGCTCGGAGCCTGGAGCCTGCTTCAGATTCTGTGCCTCCCTCTCTCTCTTTAATTAAAAAAATTAATTTAATTAAAAAATTAAAGAAAAATTTGCAAAAAAATGGCCTCATGTCAAGCATAAAATATACAGTACTGCCTATGAAATGTGGCTTTGTGGTCAAGACCCTGTAAGATCCTTTGCTAAGACGTTATAAAGACAAAAGGTGGTGCTTCATAGTTCCTTTCTCATCTAGGAAAAAAAAAATGAAAACAAAAACAAAAGACTTCTGGTACTTTTTTTTATTACTTTTTTTTTTAACGTTTATTTATTTTTGAGACAGAGAGAGACAGAGCATGAACGGGGGAGGGTCAGAGAGAGGGAGACACAGAATCTGAAACAGGCTCCAGGCTCTGAGCTGTCAGCACAGAGCCCGACGCGGGGCTCAAACTCACGGACCGTGAGATCATGACCTGAGCCGAAGTCGGATGCTTAACCGACTGAGCCACCCAGGGGCCCCTGACTTCTGGTACTTTTAAGAGCATGACCTGTAAACCCCTCAGCTACACAGAACTCATAGCCCTAAAGTAGAGAGAGATTTTGTGGGTATTTGTCTCATCTATTGGAGTGAATTATAATTTGATGACTCGGAATTCCATAGAGCTTTTATAGGAAGTACATCAGACTAAAAGGTAATAGAGTACAGAGAGGCCTCTTGGACCCTAGCTTATGTGGAGCAGAAAGCAAGTTGAGAAATCTACCCAGCTGTAACCATGGGTCATTTTCTAGTGGCAGAACTGAATCCTGATCAAGGAAGTTGTGATATATGCCCAGCTGGATTTCCGAATTGTCACAGACTGTTCATGTGCTTCTCATTGTCCCCTTTTTAAAATTAGTGTGTGTATTTTAGTGTTTCTGACCCTGCCTCCCCATTGTATACTGGGTGTGATGAGGGGATGTTAGAAACATGTCTCTTTAGTTCAAACATTTTCAGATCAAGAGCTGCGCTTGAGGTGTCTCGTCCACATCTGGAACTGATTTAAATGGCAGCATCCTACACTTCATGTCTAAATCTGATGGTGCAGTGGATGAGATTCCATTGATTCTTAGAGATGAGGGGGGTTCAATTAGAGGAATGTGATGAATCATTAGGGATCAGGGGATTCTCTGTGGTAGACTATTACTTGAGTATCTCCTAAGGAGCCATGCCTTCCAGTGTGTATGTCCTAGTGTCATTCCTGCTCCATGAGTTTGGGCCGTCTGCATCACCCACTTTAACCGTGAAGTATGCTGGAAGCAATACTGTGTCAGGTATGGGCAGCTTCCATTTCTGTACTGTTAGAGGTAAACTACCACACAAGAAATCCAACTGCCTTAAGACTGCCATGCTGTGGGGAAGCTTAAACTAGCCAGATAGAGAGACCAGGAGGAAGAGAACCAAGGGACTCAGACAACAACCCCAGCTGAGTTCTCAGCTTGTTCAGTACCCAGCAGTAAACCACCTGAGTGATTTGTCTTGTCAGTGGATTCCCCAGTCTTAGCTGAGCTACCTCTCTTAAATGTTAATGAAGGATATAGATGAGCAGTCCTTCCCAAGCCCTGTCCAAATTGCAGATTAAGGAGAAAATAAGTTTTAAGCCGCTAAAGTTTTCAGGTGCTTTTTAATGCAGCTATAGACATCTGAAACATCTTAACTTTTTTCTTTCAGTTTTGTTTTTCTTTTTTTTTTTTTTTAGGTAGGCTCCATACCCAGCATGGAGCCCAACACTGGGCTTGAACTCATGACCCTGAGATCAAGACCTGAGCCAAGATCAAGAGTTGGGAGCTTAACAGACTGAGCTGCCCAGGCATCCTTCTTTGAGTTATTTTTATTACAGACATCATGTTGTTGGAAACTTCTTTGAGGGGGAAAATTCCTCTTAATATATGTGCCTTAGTCGGTGTGTTTTGCTTATGATACTTCCTTCATTTTCTCCATACCTTCCCTACCAATTGCTTGTACATTTGTTCCATGTTGGGTCCTTTCCAATTATTACTAATCATCAAGTAATTCAACTAAGTAATTGAGTAGCTTAATAATTCAACTAAGACAAAGGATTTGTTTATAAATAAGAATGGGTGGTGATGAATGAAGAGAGTAAATTGCAGCCACATTGGTTCAAGTTTCACCTCTTTTTCCTTTGCCCAATGACCATGTCTCGATTTGGGTTTCAGTGTTTTCAGTATTACTGTAGCTCAAAGGAAATCCTTGAAATTTACAAAATCCTCTGTTTGTAATCCTCTATCTTTCCTATTTTCCCCACCTCGTTTCCAACAATTTCTCTTAGCAATAAATAGAGAAACCATAAAATTTATTATTCAAGTTATCATTCACCCTATAGTGAAAGGAAGTGCCATTTATAATTTCACTAGGATAGTAGGGAAAAAGTGGGCACACCAGGTCATTGAACCACTTTGTTTGTTAAGCCCGGGTTGTGAACAACAAAAATGACATGTACCTTTATGAGACTTACCTGCTTAGCTCTCCTGCTGTGGAAAAGAATGGGACAGTCCCCACTTCTCTTTTCCTGCATAAGTCCCTAGATCTCATTGTTTCTATCAAGGAATTCTTACATTGACCTTTCAGACCTGGGTCATTAGCATGTTGAGGGAATTTTATATCCTGCCTAATTTCATTTCTGTGGAAGTTACATGTAGCCCTCAGTTACTTTTCACATTTTGGGCCAGGTTTCAAAGCACATGACAGAAATTTATGGTTCGTGATTCATAGCCTATTGTTTGGAATTTTGTATGTTTGCCTCTATTGTCGCTATGGGAATAAACTGCTTCCATTTTGATTTTTTCAACTTGTTTTTGTTGGGTTTAGAAGGAGGAACATGGAGTTAAAATGTCTTTACTCTGTTATCTTTAAGTGAATGACCAGTATATTGACATGGGCATATGACCTTGGTATAGAGTCAAACACAAGAAAGCAGATTTTAGTACATTAGGTATGGTATGTATCTCTTTGTGTTAAAAATAACACAGTTTATATTTATAGCATATTACAAAGGGTATTTATCCCAGTACTACCTGAAATTATTTTATGGAGTGAGGATGTATATAATGTATATAATTTGGAAATTTTTACAATGGGCATGAATTACTTTAATAAATCAATAAAGAAGTCAATGCAGATAATTCCATTGGGGAGAAAAACAAAAAGACTCAGATCTCTGTGGCTCTTATTGCATTATGGGGTTGAGGATCCATACCACTAACCAGGCATCCCATAGTTAAGCAGGAAATGCCTTTTTATTCGACCCTATAGCCTTTCATCAAAATTTTCCCATTGCAGACCTTACAGGGAATTCTCTTCCTTAGCTTGAGAAAATGTAAGAGTTGCCTGTCAGGGAGCACTGAAGGTTAGAAGCTACTAGGATAGGATTGAATTAAGACAATCCCTATCTGTATGGGATGGTTGATGCCTGTTGTCCGGGCTTCTGGGTCTGCAGTTTTCCCATTCTGTAGCTTATTTATTTCCCTAGCTTGCATTACCATTTCCTGCCTGTTGTCCTCTGCCTACTTCAGTGTCCTGGGATGCAGCATTAATATTTTAGAAATGGCGGTATATCCCTTTGCATATCCAGAATGGAGGAGACAAACAATAAATAACAGTGATAACCCTGTGCTGCCAGAGCTTCCTTGGAGAGCTTTACTGTGCACACTGAGAAATGGATTCATGAAACTTAGTTTGGTGGAGTGGAAAGTAAAACACACAAAAGAAATAGAGTGGTGCACACAGCTGTCACAGTCACGTCAGAAATCCAGATGAGAAAGGTAAAAGCATCAGCAGCTCGAAAAAGACCTTCCAGGGAAGAGTCTGGCTGCTATAGTGTGTCAAGCAGCTGACACAGGAGTGAAGCTTGACAAGTCATTTTGATGCTGAGCTGGAAAACTCCTTGAAAATAAACACATTGTTCAAAAAGGCCAAAAATCCAACTCAATACGGAGAACAGAGCTGAGAGAGTGAGTGAAAACTAGTTAATGAGAGATAATGGCTTGCCCCTGCCCCTATTCTGATCATTGCCCCAGCAAGTGCAGATGTTTGGTGTTGACAGGCTGAGTTGTGCTGTGGAAAAATATGGCCTGAAGAGTCAGGCAGGCCTGGGATAAGACCCAGTTCATGCACTTGCCACTTGGATTTAGCATCTTGGGTGGTGACTTCTTTCTTCTCATCAGGAGATTCTTGGCTGGTTCTGGTTGCACTGAATCTAGATTTGAGTTTCTTTTTCTGTAATGTAGGGATAATAGTATTCTCCCTATAATGTTGTTTTAAGGATGAAATGAGATAGCACCTATAAAGTGCTAATCTACAGAAAATGCTCAATAAATGCTACTTCCTAGTTCCCTGGAGCCTGTCCTCTGTCCCCAAGCTCTTGGGAATGGAATGCTCTTATGCCTTGCCCTGACTTCTCTCCTCTTCCTGTTATTTTTCCTCTTCCTCCTCCTCCTTTTCCTGTTCTGTAAGGATAGTGAGGTCCTGAGCTGGCAGATAAATTGGGCTCAGCTCAGGTGAAGCAGAGAGAATGCTTGATGTATTTGTCCTGCAGCTGAGGAAGCAAGCTGCGTTTGTGGTCCTGGTTTCCATTACTGAGCCAGCCATATTTTATCTTCCCTTAAGTGGCAGCCAGTTCCCTCCAGGTCAGGTCAACACAGACTCTGAATACAGGAGAGAGAAGCAAGTACTTAAACTGGCCAGAGGTATTTATTTCTCCTACAACTGTGCTGTCTAAAAGTGGCACTAACATCTTCAAACCTGAGGCTGGGAGTTGCAGTTCTCTTTTGGCGAGGTCCTTTGAATCTCCAGCCTGCTTCCACTCTGGCGAGCCTATGTGATAGTGCCAGATGTGTTCCTTTGTACAGCTTTCATCCTGGCACCTACCTTCTCAAAGCCATCATTAACTCCCCAGTGCCTGTGAAGTAAATCCCAAACTCCTTCCCTTGGCACCCAGCTCAAGTGCTAGTCTCTCCACAAAGCTTTGTTTGGAGGTAGGTGGAGGTAATTTTGTCCTTCTCCAAACTCCTCTGGCTTTCTCTGAGCAGAGCATCAGAATCTGATGCTTAGAAGTCTCCCTCTGCAGTAAAGGCTTTTAGAATCTTAGCCTTCTTCCCCAATAGAAGGTAGGCCCTTTAAAAGTAAGATTTATGCCCAACTCTCTGTTTTTTCCACAGTGTGTAACACATATTAGGCAACTAGATGAATGAATTTGAAGGCAGTAGTTGGGCTGTAGTATGTATGTGTGTGTGTATACATATATATAAATATATATTTAAATATGTTATATATAAGTTATTTATGTTTAAAGTTTATTTATTTATTTTGAGAGAGAGAGAGTGCAAGTGGAAGAGGAGAGGCACAGAGAGAGAGAGAGAGAGAGAGAGAATCCCAAGTAAGCCCTGCACTGTCAGTGTGGAGCTCGACATGGGGCTCAATCCCAAGGATTGTGAGATCATGACCTGAGCCAAAATCGAGAGTCAGACGCTCAACCAACTGAGCCACCCAGGTACTCTGAGTTGTAGTATGTATATTTAATTGCTGGTGATGTACTATTTGATGTACTAGGGATGGCAAATTCCTACCATGCATACCCTCATGTTTCTTCTGGTATATATGGCTAAATTCTTTTCATGCACCAATCCTGATGGGCAAGTGACTATTTGGAGAAATAGGTTGCGAAAGATTCTAAAAGACTGTGTCTTATGCCAGTAGGATGGAGTGCTGTGATTGATTAGTAATGGCTTCCATTACCACTGTATCAGAATTGATTGAAAGGTGGAAGTTTTATGTCATATTACATTTGATGTTTCCATATTGGTAGAAAGTTGTATTAAATGATATGGATGTACTTGCAATGAAAACTGACTCTGCTAAAATTGTGATCACATCAACATATGGAGAAGTTATGGAAATAACACAGATGGGAGTCACCCCTCTATTCCTAACTTTCATTTTGGCCTCTTCCACTTGGGAGCTGATAGCAAATTGTTTAATCTCCATTTCTCCACATGTACAATGAGTCACTAACACGCATTTTGCCTACCTCACAGCCAAAGAAGAGGGTAATTTTCCCGGTTCTGAGGAAAAACAAAATATATGGAAATATGTGTGTTTATGGATAATTGTTAGAATTCATAAATAACTTTTGTTATTTCTTACTTTGAAAACCCCATATGTGCATTACATTTAAAAAAATACAGAGAAGAAAAAAGAAACCCACTAATTCCTACTGACAGAGACAATCACTAGTAACAGCTTAGTGCATATCCTTCCAGATCCTTTTCAATGAGATTTATAGTTTTTATAACCCTTTGAGGCTTATTTTCTTTTCCTTTATCAATATACAGAGAATATTTTTAGATTTTATTAAATGTTCTTCTATAATATTGCTTGAATATTAGTTAACTAGATTTTTATTGAATATTAATAGTGTACTGCTCACTGTGAAGTACAAATGCAATGTTGATTTGATTACTTATATGATGATCATCAGGCAAGAGGGACCCTAAAAATTGGTTTGGCAAATTAAAAATTGTTGCCTTGTAGTTTGCTTGAATAGTGGGTGTTCAGGTAGCATTGTGGGCTATTATACAGGAATCTTATGGCAATGGTAATTGTCAGATGTGTTGATTTTAATGAAGGCCAGTATTTTGGATTTGATGGATCTCAAAGAACAAATAAAGAAAGAGACTGAATATTCCTTTGGTAGTGTTTAAGTGATCACTGGATGTTAGTTTTATAAATGTTTGTATAGCGAAGAAGGGATGGATTTTTGAAAAGTTGTAATCAACAGGAAACAGGGAAGAGAAGGTTTTGAATTTAGCTTTTGGTAGGGTTCTTTGTTCCCCTTTTGTTAAAAGCAAAAGAAAATTAGCAAAACTGATTAAATTTAGAAAAGTACACTAACCACTGTGCTTGTTTTTGCTGACTTAAAAACAATAGTCCCTCTTGAACATAAGAGATATTTTTGGTCTGGAGGACAAGGACCAGATTCATGAAAATATTAGAAACATGAGACAAATTTCCAATTAAGGGACCTATAGTATTACTGTAAAATATGTATCACCCTATATGGTCATCTCCATAGGACATATTTTCAAGGCTCTTTTAGAATTCTAGGGACTTGTATCTGCAGTTGGGTATAGTAAAAACACATGCTCAAAGACCTGTTTTAAGTTCCATTTCTGCAATTTACTAGTTGCATGATCCTAAACAAATACGCAACCTCTTTCAGCCCCAGTTCCTGTATCACAGGATAGTTTTTAGAGTTAAATGGAATCATGTCTTTAAGTTCCTGGTACAGTGTAGGTACTCAGTAAGTGTTGGTCACCCACCCCTATAGAAAGCTCTAAATAGTTCATGGAAGGAGACAAGTTGGTTCACTCTCTCTCCTCAAGAAAATTTTGTATTTTCTTGTATTATTTTTTATAAGCAAAAAATATCTCTTGTATTATCTTTTATAAGTGAAACCACTGACAAACACATCCTATAGGAAGGTTCTAAGAAATTAGATAACTAAGCAAGAGTAAAAGCAAAAAACTTCATAGGCATTTTAAAGATATCCTTGGTTCCATTTTAATGTTTTATATATTCATTTGATCTTAATTATACTTATTTCCCTATGGCCTAGAGACTTCCAGAAGTCCATTTCCACCCAGGCCCATGCTCATCTCCTTCTGTGACATCTTATCTCAGGAATAGCATGAAACCATTTGGGATCAAAGCCTTCTGGTTTGGGAATGCTGCACTTAATTCTCTCTTACCATGTGGGGCTAGATATGTGGGTATAGACATGGCTCTTTACATCTGCATACTTGATTTGATATCCAACCCATTTTTTTTTTACTCTTTTACCTAATTAGAGAGGATGTGGCTTAGGAGAACAAAGCTGTCCTCAGTTCTACATTGCTTCTTCCTTGGGTTTACTCCTCAACCTATTAAAAAAATTATTCCTAAAAAGGATAACATTTTCTACTAAACATTACAACAATGTCTCAATCCAAATGAATATTTTAAAAATGGAGATAATGACATTCAAGTATGTATAATTTTCTTTCCAAAGTGATTTTTTTAATGTTTATTTACTTTTGAGAGAAAGAGAGACAGACAAACAGACAGAGACAGAGTATGAGCAGGGGAAGGGCAGAGAGAGAGGGAGACACAGAATCTGAAGCAGACTCCAGGCTCTGAGCTGTCAGCACAGAGCCCAATACAGGGCTTAGACTCATGGACCATGAGATCATGACCTGAGCTGAAGTCAAAAGCTCAACTGACTAAGCCACCCAGGCACCCCTTTCCAGTGTGATTTCTAACACCTATATGTTGTTAAAATCTATGTGCTGAAGAAAAGCTATGTATATCCAACTGGTTTGTCATATTTATATCACACTCTCCTTTAAGGCCTAAGAAATAACTCTAAGTATTGACTCTTATAAAAATTAAACTTCTTTTATTGAATCATTGCTTACACTTTAAGTAAAAGAACACTAAAAATGGACCGAACATTTAAAATCCAGTTGGTATACAGAGAGGTTTGATCAGTGTTAAAGGCTTCTGACAGGCCCTTGTCACCATCAGAATATACGATATTTTGTGGTCTGGTAGAATTAATTTATTGGCTGCTCTAGTGATTATAACATTGATTTGTTCCCCATGTTGCATTCATTTCATCTGTGTTAGTATCACAGGAAAAACAATACAGTTGCAATTATTACCTGAATATTTTTCAGGAAAAAAAACTAGATAGTTGTGCATTTGTTTATTTGTTTATTCCTTTACCAGCCAAAGCTGTTGCCCAATAATTAACTAAACAATGGATTGAAGCAAAGCACTAGATTTTCTTTTTCTTTGACATCTGCCCTGTATGGAGGAAATTTGTGGGAGGGCAGAGGACAGAAGACATTTTCAAAAAATTCTACACAACATGGTTAAGAAATTTCTCTGTGATTATAAAATCATACAAGAATAATTGGATGGAGATACCACCTGATTCCCCTGGGAATTCTAGTGACATTTCTGAGAGCCAAGAAGGGTCTCTGCATGATTCTCAGAAGCATTCTGCAATTTTTTTCCATCTTCTCTCTTCAGCTCAATGGGTTCCTGGCCAAGCCCCAGGACCAGGAGCTGGGAGAAAGGCTGGGCTCAGCTCAGTCAAGATGGAGTGAAATTCCAGACATGCTGAAACTCCTGTGTGAAATCTCTGGGGAAGTTTAAAAAACCTCAGAGCTCTGTACTTCATGAACAAAATTCTAAATTAACCATTCCAGGGTCACTTCTGACCAACTCTTTAGTCCTTTTCTTTTGTGGCATGGTTGAGAAATCCAGTTCTAGCCCATGTGCATTTATTTGATAAAGTGCATTGGAATTTGCAGGGGTGGTGGTGGTGGTGGTGTCATAATTCAATTGCAAAGGTGAAAATCTGCACATCTTGAAAAAGAGAGAGCCACTGGCTACAGAAGAAATGTCTTCATTAGTCTTAACTAAAATATGGTCATTTCATTTGGATTTTTGGTGGTAATTGCTCTATTGCACCAATATAGAACATGTCTAGCTAGGCTGGCACTTAGAACAGCTGTTGTAAATGCTTAAGAATAATTAACAAAAAGTAGATTACTTGAAATGTAGAGGAAAGGGGCGCCTGGGTGGCGCAGTCGGTTAAGCGTCCGACTTCAGCCAGGTCACGATCTCGCGGTCCGGTCCGTGAGTTCGAGCCCCGCGTCAGGCTCTGGGCTGATGGCTCGGAGCCTGGAGCCTGTTTCCGATTCTGTGTCTCCCTCTCTCTCTGCCCCTCCCCCGTTCATGCTCTGTCTCTCTCTGTCCCAAAAATAAAAAATGTTGAAAAAAAAAATTAAAAAAAAAAAAAAAAAAAAGAAATGTAGAGGAAAGCCAAAAATGCCAGAGAAGAGGCAATGATGGCAGAGATGCTCTTTTTCCTTTTGGTACCATTGTTCCCTTTGTGGCCTCTTAACTATAGTACTGAAATGGCTACCACTCATGAAGCCCATTTAAATGCGTAAGGGTGTTCTATGCATTATGCCACTCCATCCAGACAGCTGCCCTGTTTATAGGTGTCAATCTATAGCTAAGGAATCTCAAGTTTAGGAAGGCTCTGGGGTTTGCCCAAGGGAGCTCATTTTATGGGAGGTGAAAATGCAAATGCTAACATAGGATTTGTGAGCACCCTTCCTAGAATTCTTAGTTCTGATTGTACATACATCAGGATCTCCTGTGGAGTTTTTTCAAATGCAGATTCCTGGCTTTTAGCCCAACACCTCCAGTAAGAGGCTAGAAAACCCTGGTGTTTGCTTATTAGTTTGTGTATTTAGCTCTACATAAATCTTTGAGGTGCAGCCCTAAAAAGTCATGCCATAGTCCAGGATGACTGAGACAGAGGGCCAGGGAATCAGCAGAATAGCCTCCAGGTGACTTAGAGGACAGTGGGGCAGTGGACACACACATGGTCATCTCTGTTGCTCTGTGCTGCAGAGCCCCTCTTTCTTCTCATTGGTTTGTTTTTAAAACTACCCCCCCCCCCCCGGCCGCTTCTAGCCCCTAGCACAATTTCTTCCACAGAATAGATATTCCAACATGTTTGTGAAATGACCACATAAATGCCACAGCACAGAACATAGCCTGGCCCTGTTAGGTGCAAGTAAAGGATAGATCTTGGGAAATAGACTGAAAAGGTGTGATGTCTGAATGGCAGGACTCTGAAGTAACGGGAGTGAGGGAAGGAGCAGCATGTTCTGAATGCCTTGGACACATAAGTTCCTTTCATGAGTCATGTCATTACTTCTCATAATGGTCCTCCAAAGTAACTTCCATCTCACACACTGAACAGATGAGCAACTCAGCCTCAGACAATTTAGTAGGATACTAAATGGTCATATGGCTGGTATCAGAAAAGCCAGAATTACTGACCCTCTGCCTGACACAAAGCCTATGCCCTTTATATGTTACTCTGAATCTCCTAATTAGAGAAGAATCTTGCTCTAGAGCTGCTGGTCCAACAGAAATATAAAGCAGGCTACAATGGGTCCCCAATGTGGGACACATAGGTCATTTAAAATTTTCTAGTACCCACATTTAAAAATGTAAAAAGAAACAGGTGAAACTAATGTTAATAAAAACAATAAAAACAACAAAAAATCTCAGTAAGACATTATACATTTTTTCCTTCATACTAAGTTTTCAAAATCTGATGTATATTTTATATTTACCACACATCTCAACTAGGACTGGCCACATTTCAAGTGCTCACTAGTCATATGTGGCTCATGGCTGCCATATTGACAGCATAGGTGTAGATGATCTAGTCTGGATTGATGTTGGGGAGCTCAGTGTTGGGAAACCCAGGAGGAGGTCATACTTTGCAGGTGACTGGGTCAGGCAATTTGGCATACAGGAAGTATGTTATTAATTAATTAAACATAAATTAATGAGTATCTACTATGTACTAGGCACTGTTCTAGGCCCTAGGATAGAGAGGGGAACAAGATCAAGTGCTTTCACTAATGGAATCTACACTCTAGGAGGTGTGATAGATAACAAGCAAGTCAACACATAATATAAGTGATATGAAGAAAAAATGCAGCCAGCAAGCAGATAGAGTGTGACAGGGAATATTTTTGATGAGGTAGTGAGGATGAGCCTTTGCAAAGATAAGACATCTGAGTGAAGACTGAAGCTAGGCACAGGAAAAATTTAGAGAAAGAGTGTTCTAAGCAGAGGGAATCCTGAGGTGACAACATGTTGAACATATTCTGGGAATAGCAGGGTCAGTGTTTTCTGAATCGGGACAGAGAGTAGTAGGAAGTGAGGTGTGAAAGTGAGACTGGGGTCAGCTTCTGCAAGGCCTCAGGACTTCCCCAAGTGTGATGGGAAGGCTTCACAGGGTTATAGTCAGAGAGGGGAAGTCCTCTGATATATACATACTTTTATAAAGGATGTCCTGGCTATAGTAAGGAGAATCACCTGGAAGTTGGGGTGATGAATGACAGGTTGTTATTGCAGGTAATGGGTAGAGCTGTGGGGAATAAGTCGAACTTCATTGGGATGGGGATGCACAAACACTAGGGATCCCATTCTTAGGGTGCTGGTGTGCTAAGTGCTACTTTATATATTTCAGAGGCATATGTTGATAATTGGAGACCATTTTTTTTTCAAATTGCACATTTGAATGGATTACCAAGACTGGGACTCAGAGAATCAGGTCATGATAAATTGCCAAAACCGGGATAGGATGGGTGAGTGCATCTGATGTTATAAGGTAATTTGGTCAGGGACCCTAGAAATTCCAGAACCTGCCTTAGCCCAGCCAGTTCTCTTCTCTGGGAAGAGGTTCAAAGGAATAATGAGTTATGAGAAATAGTGACATGTAGAAAATAAGAGTGGCACTGTATCATTAGCTGACCTTGTATTTAAAACTCCAGTGTATAGTCATTGGGTAAAATAATTGGCACAAGAGGCATGAAGTGAACATTAAAGTGGAAGGATCACTGGAGATGAGAGGACCCCCTCACTAGAATGTTGGCTTCATAAAGACTGGGATCCTATCTTATTCACATATTCCCATATTCCCAGAGATAGAACCTGGCGTCTAAGGAGTGCTCAATATTCATTGCATTCATCCATCCATCCACCCATTCAATAACTCCTTCTAACAGTATCTTTGCCAGGCACTGGGATAGAGCAGGGAGGAAATATGGCCATTTGCATTCTGAATTAACAGTCACCATCAGAAACAGACTTTTCCCACTGTATGATGAGCTCTTGGGAGAGGAAGGACAGGTCCCTGTGGGAATGCATATGAAAGTTCCCTCATCCAGGGCTCTGGGGAGCCTTCCCAGAAGCAGTGGTGCCAGCAAAGATCATTTATGGGCTTAGACTAGGGGGTATGACATTTGTAAACTAAAAATCCTCTGTTGGTGGACTCGCAGGCAGTATCACGGTAGCATGAATGCAGAACTATATTTTCAGAATAATAGTCTATAGTTAGTTGGCAAATTTAAATGGTGATAAAGCCTCATTAATATGTATGACCCACAGTCTTCCTAAATTTGGTAGAATGAAAAACTGGCATATATGATAATTTTTAAAACCTTACATTCATGCCATTCATTTGTGTAATCTGGCATATAATACCTGATTATCATAATTTTGCGTAAATAATGAATAAAAACGAAAAGGAAAAATTAAAACCTTTCACATTGGACACAATTGTAATTCTTTTACAGTAACATTCACAGTGAAATTCTTAATTAAGTCTGCATGCCTCTTTTACGAAAGTGCATTTTATAGATATAGTTAATTTTTTAATGTCTGCATTAATGAGAGAAAAAAAGAAGCGTAGATAATTCCCCAAAACCAAAGCTTAAAATCCATCTCCACTGGGCTGTGTGATAAAGTCTACCCTGTGCAATGCCTGATATTTATTTTCTGAATGATGCTCTTTGTAGGACAATATTAATATGCATTTGCATTTCTTGAAAAAAAATAGCTGTTGTAAATCAGGGAAGAGAATATGGCAAGGGCTGAGGGATGTGGAGTTCTGTTTGGGATTGACATTTTTCCCAGTGACAATAGTTATATAGATACCTGACTAGCTCATATGTCATAGGTTGAAAGAGAAGAAGATATTTATTCCCTTCTTTCCTTCCTTCCCTCCTTCCCTCCGTCCTTCCTTCCTTCCTTCCTTCCTTCCTTCCTTCCTTCCTCCTTTTCTTCCTTCCCTAATCTCAATTCATTTATCATATTTCCAGAAATGTTCAGTGTCAATAAAAACACAGAAATCCATTCAAGTTCAGACAAAACCTTAACAATAAACTTGGAGAAACAACTTATCAATATGATTACCTCCATGGGAACTAAATACTTCAGCCCATTTGTAGCCTAAACCCCTCAAGGCCCATGGTCATAAACTTGAGAGGATATGCTGTACATATGTCATGCATATGTTAGTGCTCCTGCTTGTGTATGTGTTGATGCCCAAAACTATTCTTTTTAGAAAAATTAAAAAGAATTCGACAAGCATATTGTTGAGGGCATTTTGCAGTATTTGTTCCTGTCATCATAATAAAGATTACAAATGATCTCCCTGCTGTTCAGGATGTATCATCTAAGATCAGATATCAAGCCAAAGATGGCAGAAATGCATTCAGAGCCCTGCTTTATGAATTTACTTTGCTTATTGCATTTCTTTTCTTGGAAATGCAATTGCTTTGGAATTACTGGGATCAGGGGGAAAAGCATGTCATCAAAAAAGGAAGCTGTAGAGTGGGGAAATGTGATAAAAGTCAATTTAAGTTTGACAGAAATCTTGGGGTTTTTTTGATCCATAACTTCTAGGTAACTGCTTCAACCTTTGCAAAGCCAGAAGAAATATTTTCATTCATTTTTGTTGTTCAACACACATTTCAAAAGGACAGACCTGGTGTACTATCAGAAACTTGATAATAGTTTGGAATAATAGGTCATATTTTAAAAAATCAAATAATCCAATTATCACACAAATGTAATTGGCTTGATTTTTGCGTGTGAGAAAACTGTAAGAAAAGAAGCAAAATAATGAAAAAAATCTATTAAGTACTAAATAGACATCAGATTAAGCCAAACTTCTTGTTCCTTTCAACACAATCAATCTTAAATTTCCGTTTAGCTCATATAAAATTCAACATATTATTTTCAGTAATTGTACAATATATCATGTACAGAAATACAAATTGAAAATCATTTTCTCTTGGAGATATAGTCTAAAGTTTTTTTTAAAGTTTATTTATTTTAAGAGAGAGACACAGAGAGAGAGAGACAGAGACAGGCAGAGAGAGAGAATCCCAAGCAGGCTCCACACTGTCAGTGCAGAGCCCAACATGGGGCTTGATCCCATAAACGTGAGATTATGACCTGAGCCAGAATCAAGAGTCGGATGCTTAACCAACAGCCACCCAGGCACCCCTGTAGTTTCAACTTTTGAGAGTAAGAGTATATACATGCACGTGCACACACACACACACACACACACACACACACACAGGACCTCTCATCTCTCATTCTTTGGGTACCAGTGCACACACAAAAATACAAATTTAGGTGGGTTCTAAGCTATGTTTCTTGGATTGCAAGTAACCAAAATGGACTTTGGCTAATTTAACCAAGCAGAAATTTATTGGAAGTGATGGGATTACTTACATAGTCAATGTCAGGCTAAAGAAGCAAGCTTGGAAAGGGACATGAAGCCAGGCATTCTATTTGGCAGGAATTATTTTGTAGCATCAAAGTGCTAAGGCTCAGTGAATGAGCCCTAACCATTTTCATTTTGTTCTCTCTTTTTTGGTTTAAATTGTGTTTCCTGGAAGGGAGCAAACATCCAAATGATTCATTTGTTCAGATGCTCACTGTTGGAAGAAGAGTGTGGGGCACTTCCCTTAACTATTCCAAGAGACTCTGTCCAATGAGGTAAGAAGGGGACTCTAAAGAGATGGATTCCGGGTAGCCTAAAACAGCGAGCAGATAGTCCAGGGTGTGAGAGTAAGTAGGTGTTACTTCTTGGAGATCTATTTCTAGTCCTGAGTGATGAGATGACCATCTCCTCTTAGACCATTTCCAAAGCACAGCACAGATTGATGCATTGTAATGAGCTCCTGGTTTGGAGTCTGAAGACCTGGGTCTCATACTGATTAGGTTTTATGACTTTTTGTAACTCTTCTGTCTTGTTTGTGTCCTAGTTTTCCCATCTTTCCTGTCTCATTATGGATAGTTTCCTATCTTGTTATGGACACGAAGGACAATGCACATGAATGTATGTGAAAGCACTTTCTAAAGCTGGAAGAGGGTTTCCAAATGCTCCTATGAGTTTGAGAATCCTCTGTGAGTGACTGCAAGAGCCTAAAAAGAGACAAAGACCCAACAGCATGTTTGAAATCCAGCACATATACTAGATAGTGAGATCAGTGTCACTTCATGAATGTGTATACTTGACAGATTAGAGAGCTGAAATGACTGTCATGAAATTTAATTTTAGGGGCACCTGGGTGGCTCAGTCAGTTGAGTCCCTGACTTTGGCTCAGGTCATGATCTCATGGTTTGTTGGTTTGAGCCCAGTGTTGGGCTTTACGCTGACAATGCAGAGCCTGCTTCAGATTCTCTGTCTCCCTAGACTCTCTCTTCCCTTACCCTGCTTGTGCTCTCTCTCTAAAAATAAATAAATAAATAAATAAATAAATAAATAAATAAATAAATAAAATTAAAACATTTTAATTTTAGCTAAGTCTGTTATTCACCAGACTTAGGCCATACTTTGTAAAGCAAAGTCTTCAATTTCCTCTTTTTAGAACAACCTGTTCCATGATGCTGGTTCCCAACAGTCCTTAGGCTTCAGGCATCTATCTGGATTTGGGGTTCTTAAATTATAAATGAAAAACATACACAGAGGGGTCATATTTGATGAATATGTTCTGGAGTTCTTACATAATTCAAAATTCACCTATTTCAAGACTAATACCACCAAAAGATAGGAGATAGTTTTGTTTAGCAGCTAAAATGAGTGTCTACAGGTAGCCCAAGCATAAACTCAGTTTACAACTTGCTTGCCTCCTTCATCTTTGAGACTAAATTATGTGATTGTCTACAAACTTTCATTTGGGTGGTTGAGTCATATTATTACAAATTTTGCACATAAAAAGAGGCTCAACGTATTTTATGTCACATTATTTTGACTTCCTGTAATTCAAATCTGCATGCAATATGGTGGCTCTGCAATTTGACATAGTGTTCTAGTGGCCTCACCTTTTAAAAAGCCCCCTTTTGCAGGAGCATTTGATTCAAATCATGAACACATTCACTGTCAGATATATCCCATTTAACAAATGCATAAGGAAGAGCCCAGTAAAGCTAGGATACTTGAGTGTACCTTTCATCCTGACCCACCTTTGAAAAATTTTGATTTTTGTAAACCTGAGCACTCATGTCTGGTGACTGTGTCTTGCTTTCACATAGGCTAACACTTATGAGTTGAATGAAGAGTTTTTCTTTGCATGCTAGCCCAAATTTCTCAGTTGAAAAATGAATTTCTCTGCTTTTGGTGAGGGGTGGGTGAGTAACACAAGTCAAGGGGGCAGATGTCACCCAGCCAAGACATATTTTCTTGGTCAATGTCAAGGAAGGCTCAGCAATCCAAAGTCACACAGCTGTAAAGCTGTGAGGACTGGCCAGCTGAAGAGCTGAGTTCTCATCCAAAAAACCAAAAAAACCAAAAAAAACCAAAACCACTTCACTACCTCTTTTGAGGCAAGACTTCCAAGCTGTTTTGTAAAGGAGCCACTTAAAGCTCTCTTCTCTCTCTCCTTTACCTTTTAATGTTACTTTCTAAAAACAATTTGTAGTGCTAGATCCACAAATTTTTTTTCAAGGAAATGATTAGATATTTTGCCAAACAAACAAACAAACAAACAGCAGTGGGCTTTGAATGAGGTATAGGAAAATAATGCATTCTAAGAAAAGATGGCTATACAAAATAAACCGAAATAAAAAAAAAAGGACATAGGATAATTCTTGGATGAACATCTAGATTTCAAGTAGAATGTTCTCTTGTGTGCAATTACGTGAGCATGGCATAGATGTTATGGAATAATTTTCTAGATTCCCCTGTGTGTTTCTTTGCTTCTAGTTGGAATGTCTTCTCCAAGTTTCTTGGCCTCTATTCTTTGTGTGTGTCTGTCGGTTTCAGTCTGACTTCACCTGACATCACACCAGGAACTTCATAAATGAAGCTATTGCCTTCTCTTCTTGATTATTCATGATATTGCATACGTAGGTCTTATCACTTCCTAAAATAAAAATAATCTCTTACAATGGCCTGGAGGCTCATCATCTACAAATTACTTTCTGTCTATCTGATTTTGCTCAATCCTCACCGTGGTCCTCTGGCTTGGAAAATGAGTATCATCCTATTTTCATGGACACCTAGCTTGAACTGCAAGATACTTTGCAGCTTGCTATCGGAAAGAGAGCTGGGATCCATATCCCACATCATTTGATTCTCTACCCTCTGTTCTTTGTTTTGGTCATGTAGCTTCTCCATAGGGGCACTCTTCAGATGCTGTCCTCTTGTCTTCAGGTCAGTGTCATGGGCCTTGCACACCTATATAGGGATGAGATCCACAATAGCATTCTAGGAACTGCCATCCCAGGCAGTGCCTCCGTCTTTCCCAAATGGTACATTTATTTATGTCTCAGTTCTGTTCTCCAACCCAAGCCTAGCATCCACACAGTGATTCTCTTCAATATAGACCTCAGGCAAGGTCAGTAGGAGGGGCACTTCCTTGGTGCTATGCCCCCAACCTCTTTCAACTTGTTAACTTGCTGCACTAGCTTCATACCCACACCCTCACCAGAACTGACTGCCAGCAATGCATGCAGGCCCTCCTGTAATTAAGTATTGATTTCGTGTAACATGTGTATACAGAGGAAGTTCATCTCATTTGTGGGCTGCTGTTATCTGTCGGTAGAACAAAATGTGTGATTATCAGTGGATATCCTATGGCTATGTATGGCGAACTGTAACCTCAAATCCATCTAATTGTAGTGACATTATGGTACGCCCTTCAGGAGTGGACCATTTGTCTTAACATGGCCTCTGCTGCTGTTGGCCTGCTTTTGTCCCTAGAAATAGCTGCACAGATTCTTCATTGCAGCACCTTCTTAGTTCCAATTTGGCCTTGCCGGATGGAAACTAGCAAAGTCCATTTACTATAATGTAATATGGCTGTGGCTTCAAATAAATGGAGCACCAGGTATTATTTGTTTTCTGCTTTCTTTCGAGTGGTCACACCTCCTGGCATTCTTCTGGTAACCTTGCTATTCCCAGGAGAGCAAGACAAGAAATTCTGGATGGAAACAAAGTTCACATCATTAACACCGTCAGGAAAAGCTGGTAGGTTCTTGCATCCCCCATCACCTTTATGTGGCATTCACGAGCCCCTGGGCTGAGTTGAGATTGCTCTGCTCTGTAGATTTGATGAGGTAGGTATAATGGGGGGAGAAACCCTCCCACCCACCACAGGACTGGAAGCCCAAGGAACTGGGACTTGAGTCTCTCTTAATTGTGCGATTTCTCTTTCCATTTGACAGCTTCATCTCCACTGAACCACTGGCTGTCTTGATTAGGAACTTTCTCCTACCAGTGGAATGGAAGTTTCTAAATAAAGATATGAGCTGTTTGTGTAGGTGTCTTTACTTGTTTGGAGTTTTCCATCATGGGGAGGGAGATTGGATGGAATAACCTACGTAGCTGGTGACCTTTCTTCATTGCTTGCTCAAAATATTGGCCTGGGGTATCAGGAGATGAACCAATTAAAAAGTCTTATTTCTAAGGCTGGCAGTCTCTCCTTTAACACAGTTTTATCTCTCACCTACTGCTACCTCAGGTTACTTCCATTAGGTGTTTCTTTTGCTGCCATGTAAAGAGATGAAAAATAACATTGTAGACAGACTGCTGGTAGAGGGGAAGGTTTCCAATCCTGTGCACCATTGTGGGTTATGTCTCTGAAGCACACGCTGAACTCAAGCTCCATTTTAAGTGTCACTGTATTATAGTCTATTCGTCTGGCTGAGTTAAGAGTCCTAAAGTAGGGAATGGCAAGTAATCGTCAATCACACTGCGGGGGTGTCAACTGTACCTTAAATATGTCACTCAGGGATCTGGTGAATAAGCCAGAAACAAAAGTGTAAAGTAAAAAAAAATCTTCCTCCAATGTCCTCCTCTGATACATTTCAGCAGGGGTCTTTTAGGGGCCATGTTGACAATAATAGTGCACAAATCGTGAATGCCCCTTTCTGTACTTTCTGGTATGGGATGGAGGGTATATGGGGAAGATTTAGGCTTTGGGGTCACGTGGCTCTGGGTGCAGATTTCCCGGCTCTTGGATACTGAACAAATAATGGCTCATCCCCTCAGAGCTTCAGTGTTCTCATCTATGTGCTGTGAGCCTAATAGGGATCTTAAAGGTCATGAGGCCTGAGTAGGCAGCACTCACAAAGCCATCTAGTACGTAGTGGACACTCCTTGAAGTGTCCTGCCACTACACTTCCTAGTCACTGAGTCCATTACAGCTCTGACGATACAGCACTTTTGCAACGTTTACGTGTGTTTCTTTCCTCTTAATGACATATAAATCCATCCACAAGAAAATGTCATAAGGATGCTTTGATCTATAAAATGTTCAGAATTTCTTAAAACCCTAATGTAGAGTGTGGCTCTCTAAAAGCCTGGGTCTGGGCCATTGCCATCAGCAGCAGATTTTGCTGAATAGTACTATATGTGCTTAATAATAAGGTTTTCCTTTTTTTGTAAACTATTTTTTTGTGTGGAACTATTTTCCGTGATGCTGAGGTTACAGAAAATATCATTTTTCTGTCACTGTTGGTGTTCTTCAGGTCCCCACTTTTAAATGGATGTGCCTTTGGAAACCTGGGTACTTATCTACATCAGAAAAACACCTTATCCTGGGCTGCATTGGGTGACTTGGACAAAGCAATGAAATTTAGAAGGGGGAATGCTATGTATTACATTTTATAAGAGCCAGCTTCCAATAATAACCATCTGACCCTTGTGATCCTATGTTTTCAATTTTCTTTTTAAAGAATGCAACAAGCAATGCTGCCAAGGCATATTTTTCTGTCAAGTGTTCGCTGACTTGTGAGTTGCTGGGGAGATTTTCTGTCTTCAGTGTTAGAAGACACAAACATTCACCACTTATGTTTTTCTTAGAGTAACTTCTCATGCAGTGGTCTCATGGCATATGCTAAACCCCAGGTTTGTATTTGAAAAGAAAGTCCCTGTGTATGAATGCAGAGAAATAGGGGCATAATTTTCACCTTGGTTCTAGGTTTTTGTTTTGGTTTGGTCTTTTTGACTTGGGCATGAGCTCAATGTCTGGTAATTAAAAGAATAAAAGTAGAAGCCCATCACTAACACCAAAATGCATTTATTGAGTGGCTATCTTATACACATCCCTTTTCTAGACTTTATTCTGAGGCATTTTCTATAACATAGCCTATCTCAAAGACTGTTTATTAAAGTAGCACTTTGGGAATCCCTGGTGGGAAGTAAGTGTGATATTCAGTGTACCTTCCCCAACTACCATGTAGGGCATCACCCTGAGGGTGCCTGTGTAGGAAGAGGATTCATTTAAAAATTCATTTCTAGGAAATGCCCTGTATCTTTGTACAAGAAATCCAGATAACCTGAGTGTTATTTGGCTTTGTAAAAATATTGAGCTGAATCCTGATCTCAGTTTCTGCCTCCTTTCCTTTTCTCTTCTTTCTAAACAAAAGAGCAGTTTAACATTAGCATAGTTGCTGTATTAGTTATCTATTGCTGGATAACAAGTTGTCCCCAAATGTAGTGGCTTGAAGCAACCCACATTTATTGTCTCCCACCTTCTGAGGGTCAGGAATTCAAGAGTGGCTTGGCTAGGTACTGGCTTGGGGTTTCTCATGAGGTGGTAGTTAGTGTCAGTAGGGTTGTGGCAATCTGAACACTTGACCGGGACTCCAAAGATCCATTTTCAAGGTGGTTCAGTCACTTGGCTCTTGGTTGGAGGCCAAAGCCTTTCTATATAAGCCTCTCCACAATGTTCTTTAGGACATGGCAGCTGGTTTTCCCCAGAGGTAGTGATCTGGAGAGAGCAAGAGGGAGGAGAAAGAAAGAGAACAAAAGGAAACCATAGTGGCTTTTATAAATATCTCCAAAGTCACAGAACTGTCACTTTCTCTTTATTTGTTGGAAATGAGTGACAAGTCCAGCTCACATTCAAGGGGAGGAGAATTAGACTCCTCCTCTTAAAGGGAGGAGTATCAAAGAATTTGGGAACACACATTAAAACTATCACAGTTGTATGTGTCATTTAACGTTTCTGAAGTATAGGGAACGGGGGTAGCTCAGTCGGTTGAGCATCTAACTCTTGATTTCAGCTCAGATCATGATTCTAGGGTTGTAAAATCGAGTCCCGTGTTGGGCTTCATGCTAAACATGGAGGCTGCTTAAGATTCTCTCTCTCTCTCTCTCTCTCTCTTTCTCTCTTTCTGTCTCTCCTCCCTTCCTCCCACCTTCTGCCCCTCTCCCCTGCTTATGTCCTCCCTCTCTTTAAAATACAAAAATAAATAAATAAATAAATAAATAAATAAATAAATAAATAAATAAAGTTTCCAAAGAGTTCCCAAACCCTGTTTCTTTTTTTTTAATATTAAATTTAGTGTCAAATTGGTTTTCATACAACACCCAGTGCTCATCCCAAAAGGTGCCCTCCTCAATGGCCATCTCCCACTTCCCCCTCCTTCCCACCCCCCATCAACCCTCAGTTTATTCTCAGTTTTCAAGAGTCTCTTATGGTTTGCCTCCTTCCCTCTCTGTAAATTTTTTTTCACCCTCCTCTCCCCCATGGTCTTCTGTTAAGTTTTTCAGGATCCACATAAGAGTGAAAACATATGGTATCTGTCTTTCTCTGTATGACTTATTTCACTTAGCATAACACTCTCCAGTCCCATCAATGTTGCTACAAAAGGCCATATTTTATTCCTTCTCATTGCCAAGTAGTAGTCCATTGTATATATAAACCACAACTTCTTTATCCATTCTTCAGTTGATGGGCATTTAGGCTCTTTCCACAATTTGGCTATTGTTGAAAGTGCTGCTATAAACATTGGGGTACAAGTGCCCCTATGCATCAGTACTCCTGTATCCCTTGGGTAAATTCCTAGCAGTGCTATTTCTTGGTCATAGGGTAGATCTATTTTTAATTTTTTGAGGAACCTCCACACTGTTTTCCAGAGTGGCTGTACCAGTTTGCATTCCTACCAACAGTGCAAGAGGGTTCCCATTTCTCCACATCCTCGCCAGCGTCTATAGTTTCCTGATTTGTTCATTTTAGCCACTCTGACTGGTGTGAGGTGATATCTCAGTGTGGTTTTAATTTGTATTTTCCTGATGAGGAGTGATGTTAAGCATCTTTTCATGTGCCTGTTGGCCATCTGGATGTATTCTTTAGAGAAGTGTCTATTCATGTCTTCTTCCCATTTCTTCACTGGATTATTTGTTTTTCAGATTTTGGATACTAGCCCTTTGTCCGATATGTCATTGAAAATATCTTTTCCCATTCTATCGGTTGCCTTTTCATTTTGTTGATTGTTTCCTTTGCAGTGCAGAAGCTTTTTATCTTGATAAGGTCTCAATAGTTCATTTTTGCTTTTAATTCCCTTGTCTTTGGAGATGTGTCAAGTAAGAAATTGCTGCGGCTGAGGTCAGAGAGGTTTTTTCCTGCTTTCTCCTCTAGGGTTTTGATGGTTTCCTGTCTCACATTCAGGTCCTTCATCCATTTTGAGTTATTTTTGTGAATAGTGTAAGAAAGTGGTCTAGTTTCATTCTTCTGCATGTTGCTGTCCAATTCTCCCAGCACCATTTGTTAAAGAGACTGTCTTTTTTTTCCATTATATATTCTTTCCTGCTTTGTCAAAGATTAGTTGGCCATACTTTTTTGGGTCCATTTCTGGAGTCTCTATTCTATTCCATTGGTCTATGTGTCTGTTTTTGTGCCAATACCATGCTGTCTTGATGATTACAGCTTTGTAGGAGAGGTTAAAGTCTGGGATTGTGATGCCTCCCGCTTTGGTCTTCTTCTTCAATATTACTTTGGCTATTCGGGGTCTTTTGTGGTTCCATACAAATTTTAAGATTGCTTGTTCTAGCTTTGAAAAGAATGCTGGTGCAATTTTTATTGGGATTGCATTGAATATGTAGATTGCTTTGTGTAGTATTGACATTTTAACAATATTTATTCTTCCAATCCATGAACATGGAATGTTTTTCCATTTCTTTGTATCTTCTTCAATTTCCTTCATAAGCTTTCTATAGTTTTCAGCATACAGATCTTTTACATCTTTGGTTAGGTTTATTCCTAGGTATTTTATGCTTCTTGGTGCAATTGTGAATGGGATCAGTTTCTTTATTTGTCTTTCTGTTGCTTCATTATTCGTGTATAAGAATGCAACTGATTTCTATACATTAATTTTGTATCCTGCGACTTTGCTGAATTCATGTATCAGTTCTAGCAGACTTTTGGTGGAGCTATTGGGTTTTCTATGTATAATATCGTTCTCAATGGTAGTAGTGTCTTTTCTCTCCTAGCTCTAAGGTGCAAAGTCTCTTGCTGTAGAAGAACTATAGTATATTATTAGCCTTCTGTATAAATCTCTGCTTCCAATTGCTATCGTTTTGCATTCTGGGCAGAATCTGTCTCAGCCAGTGGAGAAATAATAAGCTGAGACATTTTGCTGATCTCAAACAGAGCATTTCCCTGTGGTTTTAAGGCTTGCCTTCATCATGTTTTCATTAAAACATGGATGGTATCTCTGAAGAGTAAGTTTGAGTGGACTGGCATTTATTTTGTGAGCATTGGAGATAGAGAAGAGCATCTCTCTAAATTTGTGGTTCTCCTTGGTAAGACAAATTTAAAGAAATAACATCTTCATAAATAAAATGTAGGAAAGATCATCAGAAAATACTGGAGTATATTCTGAAGTTAGGATAGTAATAAGATTTTTTGTTTGGGGCGCCTGGGTGGCGCAGTCAGTTAAGCGTCCGACTTCAGCCAGGTCACGATCTCGCGGTCTGTGAGTTCGAGCCCCGCGTCAGGCTCTGGGCTGATGGCTCGGAGCCTGGAGCCTGTTTCCGATTCTGTGTCTCCCTCTCTCTCTGCCCCTCCCCCGTTCATGCTCTGTCTCTCTCTGTCCCAAAAATAAATAAAAAACGTTGAAAAAAAATTAAAAAAAAAAAAAAAAAAAAAAGATTTTTTGTTTATAGTAACCTCTTGAGAAACATTAAGTATTTCTAAGATATTAACTTAGGGGCCTGCTAGTGAGAAAGGGAATGATCTGGAGGGTTGATGTGTTTTTAATCTTTTAAATTAACATACAGTAAATTATCATTTTTGATACACAGATCTATGAATTATAACACATGTATAGATTTTTGTAACTACACCCACAATCAAAATCCCAAACAGTTGTATCACTCCCAAATCTCCCTCTTGCTACCCCCTCATAATTGTATGGCCCCCTCCAATTCCTTTCAACCTCTGATTTTTTCTCTGTCACTATAGTTTTGTCTTTGAGAGTGCCACATAAATGGAATTATATGGTGTGTAATATTTTGACACTAAATGCTTTCATTTATTACAATGCTTTTGAGATTCATTCAAGGTCTTGTAGGTATCAACAGTTCATTCCTTTTATTGCTAAGTTGTATTCTGTTGTATAGATGTACCACAGTTTGTTTATACATTTGCCTGCTGAAGGAGGTTTGAGTTGTTTCCAGCTTTTGGCAATTATAAATAGAGCCAATATACACATCTATGTACACTTGTTTGAGTAAACATAAATTTTCATTTCTCTAGGGTAAAAATGTAGGAGTGGGTCACATGGTAATTGAATATATAATTTTATAAAAAACTGTCAAACTGGTTTCTAGAGTGTCTGTGCCATTTTGCGTTCCCACCAGCAATGTATGAGAGTTCTAGTTGCTTCACATGATTACCAACACTTGAAATTATTGAATTTTTATTTTAGTCATTCTGTTACATGTGTACTAGTATCTGATTGTGGTTTTAATTTACATTGACCTAATGGCTAATGTTTTCTTTGGCATATCCTCTTTGATGAAGTGTCTATTTAAGTATTTTTTAAAAATTTTTAAATGGGTTATTTTCTTACTGTTGAGTTTTCTGAGTTCTTTTTATATTGTGCTTTTATTGTCATGTCTGTGCACTGTTTGCATAAATCCAGCACAGAAATATTTTCTCCTCTGCTTTTTAAAAACATTTTTAAAAATATTTGTTTATTTTTGAGAGAGAGAAAGAGAGGGAGCAGGGGAGGGACAGAGAGAGGGAGACACAGAATCTGAAGAAGGCTCCCGGCTCTTAGCTGTCAGCACAGAGCCTGATGTGGGTTCAAACTCACAAACTGTGAGATCATAACCTGAGCCAATGTCAGACGCTTAACCAGCTAAGCCACCCGGGAGCCCCTTTCTCCTCTGCTTTTTAAAAATATCTCATACTTGTGGTGCCTGAGTGGCTCAGTTGGTTAAGCGTCTGATTTCAGCTCAGGTCATGATCTCACAGTCTGTGGTTTCGAGCCCCACGTCTAGCTCTCTGCTGACAGTTCAGAGCCTGGAGCCTGCTTCGGATTCTGTGTCTCCCTCTATCTGCCCTTCCCCTGCTTGTGCTCTGTCTCTCTCTCTCAAAAATAAACATTAAACAAATTATAAAAAATAAAAAATGTTTTCTATTTTACATTTAGATCTAAGATCCATTTTACTTAAATCCAATTTACTTAATGTGTGAGGTTCAGATTGGGAACTCTCGCTCTCTCTGTCTCTCTTTCTCTCTCTCAATCATCTATCCATCTGACATATAGATGTCCAATTGTTCCAACAGTTTGTTGAAAAGACTACCCTTTTGCCATTGAATTGCCTGTGCCGCTTCATATGCATAAATCAACTGGCCATATTTATGTTGGTCTATTTTAGGAATCTCTGTTGAGACTTTTCTAGTTCTTCATATGGTGAGTAACATTATATTGTATCCTGGACATTTTGAATCTAATGTTATGAGACTCTGGGTCCTGTTTAAATGCTATCAAGAATGTTTGGAAGTTTTATTCTAGTAGGCATTTAAACTGCTTAGGTTCAGATCACTTGTTCCAATCAGCATTCTGGAGATTGTGGTTTCAATGCCAAGTCCATTTTCAAAACTTTATATTGCTATTAAGATCACTGAACAGCAGTCCCAGCTGCCCAGCCAAGACCTAGGTGGTTGACTAAGGTATGTTGTTTAGGGTCAGATCTATGCATGAGCCACTTGGGATAAGTCCAGAAGTTGTAAATAATTTCATGAGTTCATTTTCCCAAGCTTCTTTTCTCTGTGATCTCCTAGTACCTTTGGTTCCCCATGGTTCCTCTTTTCTACCTTCCACTCAGAAAATTGGGGCTTTGCTTATCCCACTCTGCTGCATATTTCCTATGAATCCATCCTTGTCCAGGGCCATGTAGCAGAAAGAGAGAGTGAAAAAAGTTACACACACACACACACACACCAGTAACCAGGGTTTCTCCATACGGTCTTAAAGACCACAGGTCTTTTGGTCAGACAAGAAACATCCCCTTCTTCAGAGTTTTAGGTGCCTGGATATCACTATAGCCTGTATGTAAGAAGATGGGAGAAAAGAGAGAGAGGAAGGGAAAAAAAAGGGAAACTGGAGATTTTGGTCCTCTCTCTAGCCCTGAGGGATCCCCTTTCCCACTCCTCATGCCCAAGCTAGAGAGCTTCTTTTAGGGCTCTCTTTGTGTCTTGTACCCAGTTCTGAATTTCAGGTTTCCTTCAGTTTGGGCAGGGGATACTGGGGAAAAATGACAAAAATGGCAAGAGAAAAACATCCTCCAATTTCAAGGAGAGGGGAAACAGACTCCTATCTGATGTTATGGCACTGGGATCTAAATATTGTTATGACTTTTGGAAAAAATGAATTTCTGCAAACAACTAATTGATCAAGAGTTTCAAAATAGTTATATTTAAACATTATTTTATAATATGTATTTTCTGGAATAGTTCTTACTTCCTCTCATTTGTGGTTTATCAGTGGTACAGATCACAAAGGAAAGGCAAGATCAATATTCAAATCTTTCTCTTTATTTGCTGGTTTTCAAAATAATGAAGTAACTCACCATTATCCTCTAATGATGATCTATTAGAGTTTTTTCTTTCTTTTAAAAAAATCATTATGATCTCATGGCTTTAAACAAATTTGATCTGTTTATATCCACTGAAATTATTAACCTCATTGATGCTCAAATTGAGTACAGAGCTTTTCATTATCATTTGATCACCTTGGATAAACCATGACATAGGCCAAATCACTTGTTCACATCACAGCGGGAACAGGTGATAGTTTACAGGTAAGACCCCCAGACGGCTAATCTTTTCCTTGAAGACATATTACAATTACTGGCCAGCACATGTTCAGGAACGAAGTACAGTGTTATCCACCCATTTATTTTATAATTATTCATTCATTGAATAATTATTCAATTGAAACACTCATTGAACCAACAGACATTTATTGAATACCTACTGTACCCCAGCTGCTGTGTTAGACATAGGGATCTTAATAAGCCAATAGAAATAGACATGTTTCCTGCCCTAAGGGAGATCATATCTAGTCAGGGAAATAGAGGCACTAATTAAATATTTGCACAAATGCATGTTAAATTGTAATGTGACAGGAACTAACAAGATTATTCTGAGGAGGCATGTGGAAGTGATCAGGAGAGCTGGACCCTTCTGGAAGGCCAGAGAAAGCCTCCCTTAGAGAAGATGGCTTCCCTGACGTCTGAAGGAGGGAAAGAGGCTGGCCAAACAAAAGAGGGAGTATATGTCAGTACTTATATAGTATAATCTCTCCTTGCTGTCCCTGTTTTTCATTATAATCTGGATCCATGCCAACTGTAATCTTCCTAAGGCCTAGACTGAAAAAAGTCTCCTCTAGGCTTCCACTGCTATTCAAAAAAAGTTTGTTTCCCCTTAACTTCCATTTCCCTTCCCCCCAAAATGTCACTAACCTCTTCTGGTCGCCAGGTCAAATATACAAAGTAGGTTGTTTGAACAAATAAAGATTTTCTATTCTCTCCCTAAGACAGAAAAATCCATCCAGAGAGTCATATAATCTCCTAACCTTCCCATGATTTTTTCTTTGGGACGCTGTTGGATTTTTTTTTAAGAAGAGTTCAGGAGCACTTAATTATCTGCAGAACAAGTTGGATCATGTCTCCAAGCTCAGTTTGGATTCAAGCTGAGCCCTCTAAGCAATAGGCCCCCTGGGGCTTGCTTCAGTGGCGCACATTTACATTGGTTACTCCTGGTAACCAGGCCTTGAGGTAAAGGAAAAGAAAGCTTGGATTGCAGCTAAATAAAAAACTACCCAGACACCTGGCTGTTTACCCAAGGGACCATCCCCTTAGGGGTGAATCTGGCCTTTTCAGAGGGTGGAGAGGCTTGACAGAGAGAGGGCAGGAGAGAGAAAGAGAATGCACAAGCACAGTGGCCCTTCTGCCTTAAATTAGGAGATTTTGTTCTGACAGGTGCTCCAGGCACCCCTCTGTTGCTCTCAACAATGAGATGTATTCTGAGAGTGCTGTGAAGCCAGTATGGCAGGCTTTTCTTTGTGTTCCTTCTTCCTTAGGCTCAGCTTTTGGCAGCTGCAAGACAGTGTAGGGGCCCCCACCTTGGGCCTGATAAGAATGCACACTTGGCCCGAATGGCCAGTAGCCATCCTGTGGATGCTCATGGCTTACAGCAAGAGAAGAGCCTTCCTTCTGGCTCAGGGACCCTCCTGCCCTGATCAGGCGCTGTTGGTCCCACAGTAGCAACCACCAGAAAAGCCAACCTTGGTTTGCTGCCCAGGGCTATTATGTCACAGTTGATGACCCGCAAGTGTTCATAGGGTCTTGGCCAGAATGATCTGGCCAGAGTTACAATTTCAAGGGAGAAACATTTCATTGGTGGTTCTTTTTTCCAAACCCAAGCCAGCTAAAACTGAAATGGATTTTATTGCTCTTACAAGTGAATATTCCCTGGGTAGATATGGCTTCAGGCATAACATGATTCAAGTGATGTCAGGAGCCCTTGATGTCTTTCCTAAGCTATAAAAGAAAAATCAGGGTGCTGTTACTAAAAGAAAAAAAGTAACGTTGGGTTGCCACAAAATAATAAATGTCCACATCAGTTAGTATAATATACACAGTATGCCTGGATGGGATTATTTTTTTCTTCTCTCTCCTTCTTTCTGGAAATTTCTGGTACTTCTCATGGTTAAAGCAATGAAGGAGAATGTTTGTAATGCAACTTCAAGAAAGGATGGAGATGATGAGGTATACAAGATAGTCTACCAGGAAGTTAACCTTTACAAGGCAAGATGTCAAATTGTTTCTTTAAAATCCACCCATGTGGCGCGTGGGAGGCTCAGTGGGTTAAGCGTCTGACTTCAGCTCAGGTCATGATCTCAGGGTTTGTGGGTTTGAGCCCCACGTCAGACTCTGTGCTGACAGCTCAGAAGCCTGAAGTCTACTTCAGATTCTGTGTCTCCCTATCTCTCTGCCCTCCCCCGCTCACATTCTGTCTCTGTCTCTCAAAAATTAATAAACATTATAATAAAATAATGAAATAATCCACCCAGAGCCCAGCCACTATGGTGGTGTCTTTCCCACCTACTATCCCTACTTTCGTCCTCATGGTTTGAAGCTCCTTGCTTCCTAGGAGCAGAACTGGTAGGAAAGATAGTGACTACTGAGTCACAAAGAGGTGGTGACAGGGTGGAGGAGAAGGAGATGAAAGGAAAGAGGGAGGTCTTGAAGTGGGAAATGATTGTGAAGGAGAGGGTCTGCAGCTAAAGTCCTGGTTTTGTGGGGAAGTTCTATGAATCTCTAGTGAGAGAGATTCAGCTGCAAAATGTATGGGGGCACATTACAGGGCTGGAACACTATCCAAAACTTAGCATCCTTTGGACTCAGCAGAGGTTAAAAAATTTATGAAACGCTCTTAGGAGTTCGTGTGTGTGTGTGTGTGTGTGTGTGTGTGTGTGTGTGTTGGCCTTATTTAAGGAGGGAAGAGCAACAAGTGCCTGAATCTCCCCCCCACCCCCAAGGAAGCTGGGAAGTGAGCAGAGCCCAATGGATGGACCAAACAGCTGATCAGTTTCTCTTTTCTTTGTAAATGATTGTCCTCCTCTCTCATTCAAGACCAGAGTTTCATATACAGTCACTCAGTGGCTATCCTGTGAAGGATTAATGTCTCTCTACAAAGACATTGTACCTGAGTTGTTACACTCATAGCCTTGGGGTCAGACAGAGCTCAGCTTGGTTCCCTTCTCCAGCACACACTACTCATGTGACCTGTATTACTGCCGTGACCTCCAGCATGTTATTTCTCCTCACACGTAGTAAGCTCTCCTCACACGTGGACAATGGTGATGCTGATTCCTATTATTTTTGCTGAGTTTAATTGTGTGGGATTTTGGGAACTTGGGTCTGAGGGTCAAGTTTTTTTCTTTGAAAAAACAAAAAACTTACTGAAATAGAGACTTAAATATTCAGGATAAGAGCCCCAGCTTTGCTATTGCTTGAGTAAGAGCGCAAAAGTCACCTCACTGGGCTTTGCTCTCTGTAACTGCACAGTGTGTCTGTGTGTGTGTGGGGGGGGGGGCGGGTAGGAGTGATCAAAACAAGTGATGCTCCCCCATCTCTCAAGATTGTGTTAGAACCTGGGTGGGCTGTAGCTTTGTTAATTCTTTCTGGGAATAATGGGCGGGATAGTGTGTCAGAGGACAGGGTCTGGAGGGGGGGAAAGAGGGGAGAAGAGACGTTTCCAACCACCAGGTGTTACGAGTAACATCACCTCCGCTTCTCCTCTCCTTAGGTGGTTCAGGGCAAGAGGTGAGGCAGCATGTGCTGCCATAACATCTCAGCCTCCATGTGAGGGACATCTCTCCCAGCCTCTGTGTTTTTCTTCAGGAACTGAGACCTGCCACACCGGTGAGATTCTCTCCTAAGCCCCACTCAGAACTTTGTGCAAGCAAAGGTATTTAAATTCATCTGTTCTGATTCAGAGCCGTGAAAAATCATTTTGTGTGCTGAGATCAGAGAGGGAAGAAAAACTTCGTGCATTGTTTCTTTTCGATCTATGGAGTCATGAGATGGCTTCTATAATTCTAGAAATTGTGACAAGGCATCCATAAAGATGAGGCAGAATCCCCAGGCAGCAGTTACCGTAGCTTAAAGCAACATTATTTACTCTCCATTCATGGAAGTGTGGCAGCATTTAAGGACTTTATTTAATTCCTTCATCACATGAGCAAATGAGCAATCTGCAAGCAGGGCAAGTGGAGGCCTGGAACCTCTGGTGTCTCCCTGAGACTGAGGCTCAGGTATGCCTGGCTGTTCGGGCTTTGTCCACAGTTACTTTGTGCACTTACAAAGAGTGAGTGAGTCCGTTTAATTTACATTTAAAGCTCTTTCGGCGTAAAGCCAGATTCCTACAAAAATGTTCTGACTTAATTCAACTCCATTCCTTTCAAATTAATTCATTTAAAAGAACATATGTTGAGCAACAGTTGGTACCATGTATAAAAATGAACTGGGCCAATGCTCTGTGCAAAGCTAAGTGGATATCGGCAATTGCTACGTGACCCACTGTAAACAGTGGGGTGAAGGCAGCACTGGAATTCACAGATGCCTGAGCTCTTTCACTGACCAGATGTGGCCAGTTAGTTTCCGTTTTCCTTGTTTTCCTTCTCAGCTCCTTCCTTTGCCTGATAACTGACACACTCATTTATTCAGCCAATATATTTTTTTTTAACATTTATTTATTTTTGAGATAGAGAGAGACAGAGCATGAACGGGGGAGGGTCAGAGAGAGAGGGAGACACAGAATCTGAAACGGGCTCCAGGCTCTGAGCAGTCAGCACAGAGCCCGATGCGGGGCTCGAACTCACATACCGCGAGATCGTGACCTGAGCTGAAGTCGGACGCTTAACCGACTGAGCCACCCAGGCGCCCCTATTCAGCCAATATTAAGGACCTGAGTGTAGGCCCAGCAGAGAGGCAGCTCGGGGAGGAAAGCTGATTGCTCTCCTCCGTCTGCAGAGCTTATCTGATAACATCAAGGAGCCCAGCTAGAGAGCCCGGTGGTGGGTTGTGAACACAGGCAAGCTGACAGCTCCCTCAGCTCCAGTTCCTCATCTTCACGTGGAAATAATCATCATATGTACTTCACATGGTGGTGAGGACTGGAGGAACTCATGTGTATCAAAGATTCAGTGTATTTTTCTGGCACACAGCAGGGGCTCAAGAGTTGCTCTCTGTCATCGCCATCATTGTGGCCTATTTTAGATTAGAAATTCCTAGAGGTCAATGACATTTACATTTTATGGATGATGAACAGCTTCCAACACCTGTTAACAAGCAATTTGTATCAATAAGTACCAAATACTAAAGAATAAAATACTAACAAAAATGCTAAAAGTTAAGTGTTTTAGATCTCTGCCCCAAGCCTCTGCCTGTAAGGAGGACTGTATGTGGTTAGCTTCATCCGTATCATCCTTCACAGCAGCAAGCTGGGCATGGTAAACAGGAGAAGGAAGGAAGGAAGAAGCTACGAGGGGCTGCATGGTAAGGAGCACAGACAGAGCCAGCCTCGAGAGAGCCCAGGGAGGGTTCTGCACACCTGGTTTGGGAAGGAGCATGGGGGAAACCCTGACCTTGAAGAAGGAGAGGAAAAGACTGGGGCATAGCCCCCTTGTGTTAGGCAGGAGGGGAGAGACAGAATGAGAGAGAGAAGAGGAGGGAGTGAAGAAAGCCTGGAGGGCAGCACTGGCTTCCTGGGCCTGCAAGGGTGAGTCACGCAAGGCCCTGGGCTCAGAAGGGCCCCACACTCTGTTCACACTCTCCTGTCAGCCTCTGAAAACTCTTGATAGTTTTTGCACAAGGGATCCCACATTTTCACTTTGCACTGGGCATGGCAAATTAGCTGGTTCTGCCTCAGGGAGATATTGGTGGAAGTTTTCCTGTGCGAGGTGAGAGTAATCTCTTTTCAGTGTCTTCTTGAGATTTGAAGATCTTTCAGTTATTTTGAGGGGGGACAGTATTCAGTTGTGGATCCTTTGACCGAAACTCTAGATTGGGCTGGGCGTCAAGGTGGTTCAGCTTTGTCCATAACAGAAGAGCTGCTCTCCTCCACCCCGTGGTAGGAGTCCTCGGCACCTGCCCAGCCCAGTTCCTGTGCAAAACCCACGGGAAGTTTGCAGGCAACCTCCACAGTGTGCTCGCTGCATCAGGCTCGCTGCGTCATGCCCTTCCTCTGGCAAAATGTTTCGTGCTGAGAGAAAAAGCTCCAGGCGTTCCTTGGTGATAGTGGTAGTGGGGGTTAAGTAAAGAAAACAGTGCTCCTTGAAATGGTGCGCAGGACGTGGAGAACTTCTCGCCAAAGAGTGGTTCATACTTGGGAAGCCACGCACTTCCGCTTCTGGTTGGATTTTGTGCACAGCCGCTTTTTCTTCCTGCCGCTTACATTCCGCCAGAAAGGCACCGTGTAGAGAGGATGAAGCACTGTGAGTTCAGCCCATTATCAAATGGTTTCAAGGGTCATTTTGATCTTGTCAGGATCAGCAGGCTTCCTTTCAGTGGACCTAAAAAGGCTGACAGAAACAATAAATGGGCAATTTTGAAACTCTTTGTCAGAGTTGTACTTTGGGGACAAACTCTGCCATAAATACTGATTTCTAGTCCCCCTCTCCATGTACCCACCATTTTCAGATATGATGCCCCCCCCCATCCCTGACCACCACATAGTCATCAACTTATCTTGCGAGCATCGTGGCAGTGAGTGATGTGCGGCTGCTTGTCTATCTGCTCTGTAGTACTTACACTACAAGGAACCAAACATGATGTATACCTCACGGCATACATTCGTCTCTAATTTAGTGCCCACATATCTGTAATAGTTGTATTGAACTGAAGCTGAGAAAAATCACCCTTGCCACCCTCCATTTTTAGGGAGTCTGTGATAGGTTGGAGGATTACCCTATCGATCACTAGTCAGGAATGATTACCTCTCACCCTCCTCTGCCTCATCAATAAATGGCCCCAAATTTCAATTCCAGGAGACACATTCAAAACAGGAATGTCTGGAGCTGTGAACAGAATTATAAATACAACAGAATCTAAAAGAAAGCATTCATACCCAACAGACAGATTATAGGATATGCCACACCCTGTAAAGGATTTAGACTTTTAAGAGTATTAACACTTTTTCCATGGAAGATTGTTCCTTTCATGGAAATTATAATTCCTGTTATTTCTTGATACTGGCAATGAAAATTACATATATTTTCTTCAGACTAAGAAAATACATATATTTTCTTAGTATTTTAACTAAGTAGTGAAATAAGGCAGCAAGTAGTTCTAAATGGGCTTCAAAGAGACTTTTTAGATCTGGATGTCTTTACGAAGAGATTCTTGGTGCTTTGTTTAAATGCCCCAACTCTAGAGCTGAACCTGGTCCAGATGGCCTGAAATACCATCAACCCCTTAATAGCAAGGCGAATTTGGCATGAAAAACTGGTAGTAAAGAACACTTTAAAAAACAGTAAAAATCTATACTACAGGTATTATAGCAAGACCAACAGATGTGAAATTAAGGGGGAAGGAGGCAGAAAATCCATGCAACATGGATGCTTCTCATCTGAACTAAAGACACTGGTATGAGTCAGTGTTTTTAAGCTGTGTTTGGTAGATTGCTGGCTTCACAGAATCTTAATATGAATTATGTTAAAAATAATGAAAAGAGCTCTGTAGTAAGATAAAGTAAGATTCTCTGAGCTAACAAAGCCAAAAAGGTTGTCTTATTGTAGGAATTCTCAATGCTTTTAATTTGCTAAACGGTCTCGTCAATATACAAGGGTGAAGGGCGAACATAATACAGAACACTTCCCAAACTCGTTGCAACTTAGAAAGATTTCCTGAGAAACATTTCAAGGGATTCGAGTTTCAGGACCCTTGGGGGAAGCTTCTGTCTTGGTTCTGGGGGAATGTTTGGAGGCATCAGTGGTGAGCCGGGCAGTGTGTGGCCCACAGCAACGTGGCTGCATTGAAGCGCTCAGTGGTCTAGGACCCAAGGCCATCTGGGCTGGTACGGGGGGAAACCATCACTTTCCCCCTTCCTCGTGAGCCTCCTTTATGAAGTTCAGAAATCAATCCACAGTGATTCAGCAGGAGGAAGCATAGGCTACAGCTCCAAAATATCAGGTTAATTTGTTTGTGTTCTTTGAAGTTTGAGATCTTTGAAGTTCTGTTTTCCCTTGAGAGGTGAAGATGAGAAAAAAAATGTCAAATGTCTTCATACGCTGTGAAAAGAAAGTACAATTAACAACCATGCAGTGTTCCCCAAATGCCTTAGCTAGGGTGCTGGGGCAGAAGTGTCTACAAACTTGGACTCCGCTGGGGTTTTCCTGGGGCGATACGCCCCTGGGATCCAGGAATGCTAGAATCCTGCTTTGCCAGTCACTTTCCCCTTGCCCTCCCCTGTGAGGTTCTGGAAAGGATTATTTACCCAAGGAATAAGAACATGCTTGAAGCTATCACTTTATCTATAGCTGTTTGACTGTTGAGCTCTGACAAAGACTTTGGATCCAAGTGGGACCTTGTGGTTCCATTTTTCCTTCACAACTTTAAATCCCAGTATCTACTGTTGTCCAGCTACCAGGAACAGAAGTTGAGGAGGAAGGGGCAGCAAAATGGCTAGAGAATAAGCCTGAGTCAGTGTACCCACCAGCTGCCAGCCTGGAGAAGAAGGAAAAGCAAGAGGGAAGGTTGACAGGTCAGCATCAAGCCTCTAAGAAATAGGCCCTGACAACAAGCCTAGTTCCATCAGATGAAAAAACTAAGAGGTGGGTTGTCTTAGTCTGTTTTGACTGCTCTAACATAATACTACACCTTGGGTAGCTGTAAACAACAAAAAAGCTATTTCTCACAGTTCTAAGTGCTGGAAATCTGAGTTCAGGGTTCCTGCATGGTTGATTCTGATAAGAGTCCTCCTCTGGGTCACAGACTGCTGACTTCTTGCTGTGTCCTCATGTGGAGGAAGAAGCAAGGGAACTCTCTTGGGTCTTTTTTATAAGGGCACTAGTCTCATTCCCAAGGACTCTGCCCTTATGACCTAATCCCCTCCCAAAAGCCCTGCCTCCTAATACCATCACTCTGGGGATTAGGGTTCGAACATATGAATTTAGGAGGGAGGGGGGCACAATCATTCAAACCATAGCACATTTGGGCCTCTGATGTTGAAGAGGGAGAGGATTGGGAGTTGGCAGACTTTGCCCTGGTCATTGCCTGCTTGCTTGGATAAGTCGAGGCCTGACTCCAGAGCTGGCTTCTCCTTTTCATGCAAGCCCCTGAAGCCCCAGCAGGGCCAAGCCACATTCGAACAGTGACCACTACTGCTCACGTTGATCACCAGCCCCATTTGTCTGGAAGAAGGGTCCCTGCATCAAGACTAGGAGATGAGAGGAGATGGGGCTGGGGCCCTCACACCTTCTTTGATTACTGAATGAACCCACATAGATATGCCTCCTGTCCTTTAAAAGGAACTGCGTATGCAATTTGATTGAGCCCCATCAAAGGGTCAGAGATTAGCATGAGCCATTTTCCCCACTCCTTTCCTTCTCTGGCTAACTCGAACCCCATCTGGAAAAGCTGGTTTTCTGTTTCTGAGCCTGGTTTGATTCTTTTCCCAACCCTGGGATCATAGACTCTGTACTGAATAGCATTCTAAAAGGTCAGCTGACCTATATATGCATCCTCAGACACCTTGAGAATTCCCCAGAGATACAGACCTCTTCTGTTTTTTGAAAAAAATCCTGTTAAGAAATACTTTTTTTTTAAAAAAATTAATGTTTATTTTATTTTTGAGAGAGAGAGGGAGAGAGAGGCAGAGCATGAGCAGGGTAGGGGCAGAGAAAGAGGGAGATACAGAACCCAAAAGCAGGCTCCAGGTTCTGAGCTGTCACTACACAGCCTGACATGGAGCTCGAACCCACAAACCATGAAATCATGACCTGACTTGAAGTTGGACACATAACTGATTGAGCCACCTAGGCGCCCCAAGAAATACTTTCTTTTATCTAACCTCCTGCTTTTGCATTGCTCTTTGTGGAGACAGAAAACGCCTGGGTATATCTGCAGTTAAGCCTTCTGTCTTAAATATTCTTGGTCTTACTTTCTGTGGGCTAAAAAATCCAGTCTTAACCTCTTTTTCCAAGTCTTGTTTTCCTTCCTTTTCACCATATTGTAAGTGTTCCAAGAAAAAATTCCCTTAAATTTGTTAGAATCATCTGGAGACCTTTTTAAACATACCAAATCACACATCACTCTCCAGACTTCCTGAATAAGAATTACAGGGGCAGGAGTGGTTTGGGGTTTGGGAAGGGCTTGCCATTCTGAAACAGGACCCGTAAATTACTGGGATCGTTTTGAAGTGCATGCCTAGCTTAGAGTTCTCCCTTTCTTAGGGGATGGTGGCGGGGGAAGGGGAAGGACTCTGCCCTTCAGAGGTGGGTCTCTGGCATCTAGGTTAGCACGAACATCAGGGATGCAGGGACATCTCATCCAGACAATGCCAAACAGAGTCTTTCTCCCAGAATTTGGAAATGGAACTTAGAGACAGGAGGTCAGTTTCTGAGGGTGACTAGAAGTATGACATGACAAAAATGGAGACACCAAATTATGACATGAAGATAGGGAGCAGCAGAGAGAGAGGGTGCACAGGGAAGAGGTAGAGAAGAAAGCAAAACATTGTAATGACTCTTTAGGCTCTGGTTCCAGTCTCCGATTTTGTGCCCTGGAGTTCCATGAGACAGAGTATGTCCTATGCAATGAAATTCTCTCTTTGCCTACCCTTGCTAAAACAGATTTTCATTACCAGACACCCAAAAGGGCCCCACCAAATACAGAACTGACAGCATAACTGGGAGAGGTGATAAGCTCACAGCCTATGTCTTCTCTCCCCGTTGACTCACTATGGAAGTCTATTTTGCTTTCTTGAGAGGAAACATGTCTCCTTGACTTCTAAAGAATATTTAATTTTCTGCCTAGACAATTTTAACACACCTCAAATGCTGAATGGCCTGCCATGGAAAAAATCTTCCAAACTGTCCTCATAGAAGAAAATAAACCTTGCTAGTTTTTACTAATGGATGCATTCAACCAACAACATGTAAAGTCAGTACTATTATTGGCCCATTTTACATGTGAGCAAACTAAGGCATAGGAAAGGTAAATGACTTTCCTTAGGTGACAGAGCTGGTAAACTGTTGAGCCAAGACTTGAAGCCAGATTTAACTACAGAGTCCAAGATTCCAGCCACTTTGCTATACCTGCATTGAAACCAAAATTCAATGGTTGAAAGCAAAACTCTTAATGCTACCTAAGAAGTAATGTGCAAATACTCATTTCTTTATCAAGAGAGCTGTCCAGTTTGGACTCTACAGGAAGTAGCAAGCAAGGTGGATTAGAGGCAGTTTTCACAGATGAGTCAGGACTTGACCTGAGGTCAGAGAGAGGTAGAGAAGGAGGATGTTGCCATCTTGTCACCCATTTCCTCCTTTAAACAGATCTCTTATTTTCTTCAGATATCCACTCTGTCCCAAAGTGGCCTATGTGCTAGGGGAGGCTGGCTTCCAAGAAAAGACTTTATTTTTCTAAAACCCACCCCCCTTACCAGTAGTTGAGCATGTGACCCAATTTGGACCAATGAGATGCAAGGAGACACTTTCTGGGGAGCTTAAGAGACAGCTTGGTTTTAAAGACAGAGCTGGAGCCACCAGATCAAATCAACCCCAAGTTCTAGCTGACATCCAGATTTCAAGTAATGTTTGTCAGGTTTGACACTATTTTAAGCAAGTTTGAGGTAGATTTTCTGGTACTTGTATAGAAACACTTCCAATTCAGAATTTTCTTTGGAACATTTAGGAACAGAAGCCCAGAGATGTGAATAAACAGCACATTGGTTAAAAAAAAAAATAACAATGCAGAGCCTAGAGAGATAACATTTCGTTTTCCCCCAAGTGCTTTGTCCTTGGAAACCCAACCATCCCATCCTTTTATTGCCCACTCACTTTTCAGCAGATGTATTTCTTCTTCATTTTGTGTAATTCGATTCATTCTCAGATGTTTGTTCATCTGACCTTCCAGTTGGTATGGTAACAGCCTGCCTGAACTGTGGCGTTTATCATTCACTTCAAGTTCTTGTCAAGTCAGTAAGAATTAGGTTTGCCTTCTTTCAAGCAGTCCAGGGGACTAAGTCATTAAGGAGGAAAGGTGGCCCTGTCCCCCCACAAGGGTCAATGCTTGAAATTCTCCTGTTAAAACTCCACCACTTTCCTGTGCTCACATTGATTGAGGTGGTTCCTTCCTTTCTGTGGAGCTCTTGTCTCATAGCCATAGAAGGCAACATTTATTTCCACTCTCCACCCCTGTCATGTTACATTAATAACAGGACACAAATTGAGTGGGCAGTTAGTCGATGGATTTGTAAAAGCCACATTAAAAAATACTGGGAAGGAATAAAGGGTAATATCTCAGAATAAGAATCAATCATTTAAAATAATATGTACAAAGGTTAACTATGCACTTATAACTCAATTAAAAAGTTCTTGACACCCTGGAGGGTAAAACATTGAGTAGGAGCATGGCTTAAATCCACCGGATACCTACTGCGTGCTGGGCACTATATGAAGCCCGTCAGGCATGTTACTTCATTCAATCTTCACAATGACCCTAGGAAATAGCTATGATTCTCTCCATTTTAGGGAGAAAATGACTAACTTTTCCAAGGTCTCACAGCTGACATCTGGGGGTGGGGTTTCGGATTTGAATGGGGACTTGTAGGACCATTTTATTTGCACTACACTGTGCTTCCTTGAACAAAAGCACAGTGATTATGGGGGCAGACTTGCCTATGAGAATGGTAAAATCTGGGCCTGCCATCCACTCATTGTATGTCTTTTGCCAAATTACCTAACCTTTCTGTGCATCAGTTTCCCCATTTATAGAATAAGGATAATCCTAGTAGCCTCTAGTGCAGTCCTCAGAATTAAATGAGTGTACATAAAACACTTTGCACAATGCATAAGCATAATGAACTCTCAAATGACGGCTGTTCTTATAATATAGTGACTGCCTGGTAAGTGCTGTCCACTAGTACTTTCTGTGATGATGGAAATGTTCTAGATATGCATTGTTTAATGCTGCAGTCTCTAGCCTCATGTGACTTTTGAGAACTTAAAATGTAGCTAGTGTCACTAAGGAACAGAATCTTTTATTTCATTTCATTTTAATTAATTACAGTTTACATTTAAACAGCCACATGTGCCTCGTGGCTTCCATATTGCACAGCACAGGTATAGAATGTGCCAGATACAGTATGTATGAAAAAGAATAAGATGGGATTCCTGTGGTTTAATGGAGGAACAAGCTGACAAGCAGATGATTAGTAGGCATGGTGATAAGTACTGTAGTGCAGCAGCCATAGACAAAATGCTATGGAGACACCAAGAGCAAGGGACTAATTTGTGCCTGGGGATCAGGGAGAGATTGTGAGAGGCAATGATGGTTGAGCTAGGCTTTGAAGGGTGAGTAAAGATTCACTTTATTCATTCAGCAGATATGTGCTGACAGCCTCCTCTGGGCCAAGCACCAGGTTTGAGAGACTGTACAACTGTCAAATGAGAGGTAAAGGTAAGGGTGCAAAGGAGACAACGTGTGTGGGTTAGACTCTTTGAGGAGGTCCTGTTGGACAAAAGGTAGAACTTGAACCATCCCTTGAATCACAGATAGGATTTGGATGATGCCGGGAGCTAAGGGAGGGCATCCTTACCTTCTCCGAGGTAAGAAGAACAGCATGAGTACAGAGGGGACAGTGGGGCAAGTACCACCACTAGAGCAGCCTAACTGAGAGATAGAACACGACTGGAGGGCAGCTATGGTGAGTCCTATGGGGGATGTGGGATAAGCAGGGCAGGGTATGAAGCGGGCTATGAATGGTGGTTGATGAGCTCTTACCTTTATGCCACTGGAGATTTGGGAGTCACATGTGATAAGTTGTATGAAGTTGTCTGACAGATGGACTCCAAGCGCTTCGGAAAAACAGAGGCAGAAGCTTCATTTGGGAAGTTTCCCCACCTGCCCACAGCCGCCACCCCCAGAAAGGCGGTGTTCAGTTTCATGGTATTCTGGCTGCCTACATCCATTCCCTTCCCATAGCCTCCCTCGTCTCCCCCCATGTCCCTTTTGGGGGTTGGAGGGGTCTGGGCCAGGTAGTCTCTCCAGGGTGTACTTCCATCTGCAGGGAGAATCAGGCACTGCCCCTGGACTTGAGCGTTTGGTGCCCTGGAGGGGACAGTGGGAGGTCAGAACATGGCTGTTTTGCATCGTGGCAAGAGCAGTGATGCACAGGCAGCATGTCCTCACTACACGGTGGCAGCATGGCTGCGGCCCTGGCTGTTCTGGGTCTGACTCTCCAGCTTCCTGCAATTCTGATACACTTCCACTGAGTCTCTTTTCACTTCAGATTGTCAGAATCAGGGTAGGTTGCTTACGGCCAAGAACCCTGGCTGATCCATTTTAATAATAATGCAAACTCCTGCAAGTGGAAATGCTTGGTAGTGGCCCCTGCTCTGCCCTAACCTGTCATCTCCGGAAAGTCCTCCACCCCTGGGCCTCATTCTCTTGTCTCCCTAACAAGGGACCCACACTGGTACTTCTTTTTAATTTTTTAGTTTTATTTTTAATTTTTTTAAATTTACATCTAAATTAGTTAGCATCTAGTGCAACAATGATTTCAGGAGTAGATTCCTTAGTGCCCCTTACTCATTTAGCCCATTCCTCCTCCCACAGCCCCTCCAGTAACCCTCAGTTTGTTCTCCATATTTATGAGTCTCTTCTGTTTTGTCCTCCTCCCTGTTTTTATATTATTTTTGCTTCCCTTCCCTTATGTTCGTCTGTTTTGTCTCTTAAAGTCCTCATATGAGTGAAGTCATATGATTTTTGTCTTTCTCTGACTGACTAGTTTCACTTAGCATAATATCCTCCAGTTCCATCCAGTTGCAAATGGCGACACTTCATTCTTTTTGATTGCCAAGTAGTACTCCATTGTGTGTGTGTGTGTGTGTGTGTGTGTGTGTGTGTGTGTATATATATACCACATCAAAGCAGGAAAAAATATCCAATGGAATTGCTCGTCAGCAAGTGGTGCTGGGAAAACTGGACAGCGGCACGCAGAAGAATGAACCTGGACCACTTTCTTACACCACACACAAAAATAGACTCAAAATGGATTAAAGACGTCAGTGTAAGACAGGAAGCCATCACAATCCTTGAGGAGCAGGCAAAAACCTCTTTGATCTTTGCCGCAGCAACTTCTTACACACTGGTACTTCTAAGGGAGTTTTTGAGCAAACATCCAGCCACATCCTGGGCCAAGGCAACAGAAACAGAAGGCAATGTGGCTACAAGACATATTTTACAAACAGGTAGAGTTGATGGCTGATTGCACAGAGAATGCAAAGCGGAGACAGCAAAAGACGGCTCTGTGATAGAACCGGAAGGAAAAAAAAATTGTTATAAAATCACCCAAAGCCACTTTCGCCATTCTGAGTTGTTGTATCCATTTGACCAAAAAATCAGAGTTTAAAAATATCCTCTTGCTCTGCCTTCTTCGTTAATCCCCTTGGAACAAGCTCCTCCCATAACTATGTAAATCCATCCACAGCTGCATAACTCACTGCTAATGGAGTGAGTCCCTGCTGTGATCTGAACTTCAGAGCTGGTGGAAGGGCATCTGGAACAAACAGTCCAAGCAGGGCTTGGAGATGTGTCCTGCTGGACCCAGCAAGTGACAGTCTGTTCCAGATGCACCTGTCTGCTACTTTTCTGTTCCTCACACACAGCAAACCTTTGGTGCAGCTGTTCTCCCTTTTTGCAAGGACTTGGAGGCTACTCTCTGGCATTACAGATCTAATCCACCTTTCAAATATAAGCTCACACGGTTCGCTGAGTAAGTGTATATTGAGCCAGGCTCAGTAACAGCAAGGCAAAGATAAAAGGACACAGGACCCAGTCTCAAGGAGCTCCCCTCAGCTGGGCCTGGGTGTTGTCTCCAAGTTCCCACCTGGTCATTCATTTTGTCTGTAAATGCACTGTGGGCCAACTCCTGAGGACGGGGACACTTTCCGTCTTCTTCACAATGCCTGTGCACCCAAAAGGGGTGCTCAAATGTACACACTGAGAATCCCACTTTGCATTGTGTGGAGTGAAAGCCTGATAGTATAGTAGTGAAGGGAGCTCTCCATGGAAGTACACAAATTGGATCCAAACCGCCCCCCCCAACTTGGTTCTGTGATGTACCAAGAGGGTGACTGGAGAAGCTATTTAACCTCTACAGGCCTCAGTTTTCTCATCTGTAAAATGGAGGATAGGTAATAATGGCATCTATTACTTGACGTTAAAGCAATTTGTTGCACTTGGCTTATAGAATGGTCTCAGTGTACATGGCTGCTGCTTTTTTTTTTTTTCTTGATTAAAGAGCTTCCAAGAGGCAGGACATAATTCAAAGGGATAGCTGCCTGCCTGCCCCTTTTCTTTCCCACTTTCCTTTTTTCTCTTCTTTTTCACCCTTCCTTCCTTTCATTTAAAATTTTTTTCCTCCCTGTGTCTTTCTCTGCTTCTCTCTCCCATTCTCTCTCTCTTACTCCCCTCCACCTCTATCAGAATAAGGGAAAAATTATTTGTTATAAATCATAATTGAATACAAACACTATTGAGCAGACAGACTCAGTGAGTTAAATCTAGACAGTGTCCTGTTTCCTAAGAAGACAGACCTTATTTTTCTCCTTCTCATGAAGATGAGGCCCTTTTGTGAGGTACCTTTTGTGCAGTCAATTTACTCAGAATTCCCCACCGGTCCAGACCCACTGAGGAACCTGACCCAAAAGCAGTGGAAAGAGAACAAAGCACAAATACGTTTTTTTTTTCTTTTCCAGAATTGCTGACTGATTTCTTGGCAGTGGTATGCTGGCTCTCCAGGAGAAAAAAACACACAAAAGAATGAGAAAGAAAAAGCAAAAGAAAGCCCCAAGTGCTTACCAATCTTTGTGGTGTAAGTACTCCCATCATGGTTGAATTCAAGCTTCTAGCATAAAATCATAGAACACAAAGTAGGGCGAGATGCACACTGTCCCCTCTCAGAAGCCACTCTGGTGCATGCATGCCCCTGAATGCCACTGTTGGAAACATGCAGACACAGCCCCAGTGCATGGGCCTGTCCACTCCCTTCCCACACGGAGGGGCCTGGTCCTAGCCCACAGCACTGCATTTTAGCCAGATTTCTTGCCTCTGTTGTCCATCCCGACGTCCATCTGCCAAACATCCTTCTGCAACCCAGATCAGAGTATGACTTCCCTGCTATGTACTCCCCAGGGGCTCATCTCACCACTCCCCCCCCCCCAGCTTCCACCACTTCCTTCACTCTTCCCTGGAGCTACTCCAGGCCTCTCATCTTGATGCAAACCCTGTGACATCTCCATGACTTTGCTCACCTCTAACTTGCCGCTTGCAATGCTGTTCTCAGAGATCCATTCCTGCTCCTTCGTCTGCCTGGTGAACTGCTCTCATCTCCAAGTTAGCTAGGATGGATGCCTGTCCCCACTTGCCATTCACACCCTCTATCCTAAACTACATGGCATCAGTCACTCCCTTCTCAGAGTCCCCTTGACACTTTTCTTTCCTATTCTGTGGTGAGACATGAACCAATTTCTTTTATCTCCAGATACTAAGATAGTGAGGAGGCTATGGGCCCAGTAGTATTCATTCATTCATTCATTCATTCATATATGCATTAAACAAATATTATGGAGTGCCAAGCACTGTCCTGGGAGGAACTAGAGTAGAGTAGAGAATGAGACAGATATCCCTCTTCTCTGGTAGAGTTCATAGCATACTTTGTATAAGCATGGAAGAAATAGACAAAGATAAATATATAATTGCAAATATGTTCAATGAAGAAAAAACAAGATATCATGAAAGAAAGTCCCACTCGTGAAAGGTTTTTAAGTTTTCAAGAAACCTGGAATATAACTTTTTAAGTGATGGGGGCCTGACTCAGCACACGAGGCATCATGACATGAATTGTGTTGTGTGGCAGGCCCCCAACTTGCTGGCTTATCAGTGAGAGCAAGAGTGGTGCAGTGTTTGTGTCTGTGGCACACTACACTACATTTCCAAGTCAGCTCTGGTGTCAGGGGTTTGAGCTGAGACCCCCCAAATGGGGGAAGAGGAAAATGAGCATATGCAGCACAGGCTTCTGAAAGAAAGTTGGAGAAAGCAGAGAGAAATGTGCACGAGAGCTAGGCAGGCTGCCGAATAAGCACGCTGTTTGTGTGGGGCTCCCTCTCTGTCCCTTCCCCACCCAGATGATGGGGAGAAGGCTGCCTGGGCTGGAAGGGCTTCTCTTTATTAAAAAGGAGCAGGCGAGGGGGGATGGTTGAGCTGTGTTTTATATCTTTGTATCTCTATTAATTTCTTAAAACAGTATCTCCAGTGATAGAAAATTCATATACAATAGACTTAAGGGAAGAACAAAGAAAGGATGAATTGGTTCACATAATTAAAAAATCTGTAGTTACACCCAATGCCCAGATCTTTGTTTTTAATACCATTCTCCAATAAAATGAACTATGCTCCATGGAGAAATGACTAATTCTGGTACTAAGGCAGAAAGTATACAGTAATGAGTGGAGCACCTTATAGTGCAGAAAGTAAGAAAGTGCTTAAAACTCAAAACACACACACACACACACACACACACACACACACACACACACACACACAAACATTCAAGGATGTGGAATATCGAAGGGACATAGCAGCCAGCTGAACAAACACGTTAAAAGTCAAAGCTGGCAGAATTTGAGTCACAAAAATAAATTAGAAGTATTGAATTAAAAACCAAAGTGTAAAATGAGCCCATACCAATCGTCATAAATAAGTGATTGAATAACTAAATAAAGGAGGGAGAAGAGACAAATCTACGCAGTATTCCAGAGTATGTAGATACTCCGTCCACAGTAGGTAGGGCATATTGCCTCATGCCGTAAGTGTGGGCTACACAAAACACTTCCTTCCAAAAAGTACAATATGGAAAGGGGAGAAGAGTAGCTAATTTACAGTGGAGAAACCTAAAAACATTACTTGACCCAGGTAATTAAGATTGGCGTTAACAATGATAGGTCACGTTGACAGCATGTACCCTTGATAAGATGTGGTAAAAATGGCACTTTTCTATGTGGTCCTCCTCCCCAAAACCCATATCCAAGTCTACTCATATGAAAAACATCAGAAACCCAACTGAGGAACATTCTACAAAACACCTGCCTAGTTTTCCTCACAACTGTCAAGGTCACCAAAAGTAAGCCAAGTCTGAGAAACTGCCTTAATCCAGAGAACCCGAAGGAGACATGATTAAATGTAAAGTGATATCCTGGAGAGAATGCTGGAGCAGAAAAGGAACAATGAGTAAAAACCAAGTAACGCCCAATGAAACAGGGACTTTAGTTAATAATGTACCAATATGGGCTTTAGTGTAATGTATCATACTACTGTCGGATGTTAATAATAGAAGAAACTGGGTGTGGTGTATATGGCAATACTCTGGACTATGCTCACCACTTATCTGTAAACCTCAAACTATTATGAAATCAAAAGTTTATTAAGAAATGTTTTTAGGGGCGCCTGGGTGGCGCAGTCGGTTAAGCGTCCGACTTCAGCCAGGTCACGATCTCGCGGTCCGTGAGTTCGAGCCCCGCGTCGGGCTCTGGGCTGATGGCTCGGAGCCTGGAGCCTGTTTCCGATTCTGTGTCTCCCTCTCTCTCTGCCCCTCCCCCGTTCATGCTCTGTCTCTCTCTGTCCCAAAAATAAATAAAAAATGTTGGAAAAAAAAAAAAAAAAAAAGAAATGTTTTTAAGTCCATAGCTCACCAACTCCAGATATGGCTAAAGATAGGATCTCACATGATGTTAACTCTCACATGATATATATATATATGGTACAACACAAAAGGCTTCTTTTATGAAGCGTTGTCACCAACATGTCAGCCCAGTGTCAAAGTGGCTCCAGGGAGAAAGATGGAAATAGACTGGTTCCATCTATGCATGCTGGAAGCGTACATTAAAACCTCCCATTATTAATCTCTTTGTAAAATATTTCTTCAAGAGTTGTGCATTGCAAAATACAATATAACGTTCATATCAAGTGATATAGGAATTGCTTTAAGCAAAACTTGTTGTACTCTGTATAATGAATACTGCAATAAAAATACATATTCATTTCCTGATCACAAATCATAGCAATTTAAGCCATCTTCTCCCTAACGTTAGTGTTTGGAGGGAAAAATGTATGTGTGAGCCCTTCCCCCTTGAACAGAGGCACATTCTTCTATGGGAGGAAGCCTGTCTACGTGCCATATTGCATGGAGCTCATTTATTTTTAAGCCTTTCTCATGAGGGTTCGGGAAGTGGTGGTGAGGCCATCATTGGAAACACAACCAAGGAAGCAGTGCTGTGATCATAGTACAGTAGGAAAGGAATCTACTTTTAAAATATGAGTTTGTTCAAGTTGTCTCATAACATACTACCTTGAATACATCTTTTTAGTCTTGAGTTTAAAGGATAGAAAAATCTGGGGTGCCTGGGTGGCTCAGTCACTTAAGCATCAGACTTTGGCTCAGGTCATGATCTCGCAGTTTGTGAGTTCGAGCCCTGCATCAGGCTCTGTGCTGGCAGCTCAGAGCCTGGAGCCTGCTTCAGATTCTGTGTTTCCCCCTCTCTCTCTGCCCCTCCCCCACTTGTGCTCTGTCTCCCTCTGTCTATCAAAAATAAACAAATGTAAAAAAAAAAAATTAAAGGATAGAAAAATCCAAGCCATGAAGGTAGTTTATATTTTCTTAAGTGCTAAACCTTACTTGTTGGGTATTGTTGAAACACAGTTTAAATGACATTATGGTGTGTATCAAATAAGAGGAACTTTTGAGGTCACTCCAGGATTAGGAGAGCAGTGAGGAACACTGACGTTTTTTCTTTTTACCAAGGGAGCAAATAAATGCCAATGACCTCCATCTGTGACCACTGTACCTTCTGGCCATGTCCTCCGAGGATTTGGACAGACCACAAACCTTCACTGGTGTTAGCATGAGACGTGTTCAAAGCACGTCTTCCTATCACCAGAGGTTCCATTTGTCTGGTATCCTAAGGTCTGTATGCACCCCTCTCATTTTTTTTTTCTCTTTCCAGATCTGAGAGGAACCCTGCTAAGCATATAACAAACATTTGCTCAGTTGTTTCTCTCCTGAGATTTAGCACGGGGCCTGATACATGTTTGGTTCTCATAAATATTTGCTAAGTAGGTGAATAAACAACCTACGAGGTTAGGACTATTCTTTGTTTTTCAGAGCTGTGGGAAGATTCACACAGTTATATCTCTCATGTCCTACCTATGCCACCTCTAACAAATTCTCTCATTTGACTCTCCTGTGTCCTACAAGTGGTTTTCAGGATGAAACTCAAGTACATAGATTTTAAGGTGATTTAGAACACATTGAATTAAATAGCAGCTATTGCCCCATTACTGGCAGCTTGGAGTTGTGAACAGTTCAACACATTGAATCCGAATGCAACCTACGAAGTGTATTTTCTGAGAGGCATGGTGTCTGCCCATAATACCTGTTTGCCCAGGGGAGTTAGGATGTTTGCTCTACAGGCAACCTGAGAGATGATTTAGATACAGACTGGCCTCCTGGCCCCAGTTTGACCCTAAATTGCCTACAGAATTACTTCTAAAATGTGGGTTTTTGCCTGTGAGTGACTTCCTGTTGTCCATAGTATAAACAATAAAGTCTAAAATATGGCCTACAAAGTCTTCTTGATGAACCACGTGGTCAGCCTTTCTACATCCATCCCATTCCTACCCCTTGTGCAACAGCTATGTGGGTTATAAAGACTGGCTGTTCAGTTTTAAAGATGGCTCTGACTGCTCTAACCCAAAGGGGTAACCCCATGCCTGGTGTCACAGTGATTGGTTAAGATGTCCCAGATCTATGTGAACTGGCCCATGGACTTCCGTAAGTAGAGAGATTGGTTCAGGGGTGAGTCTTGTTGGACGGTGTCAGGAGCAGGCTTTCTTTCTTCTCTTGGATGTTACTTGGGAAGCATGTAACCTGGGTAGTTGGCAGCCACTCTGTGACCATGAGGGGCACCCAGTGTTAGGAGGAAGAAAATACTACAAAAGAGAGAAGTATAAATGTAAAAAAGAATCAGTTCCTTGGTGATCAGTTCATGGGATCAAACCAATCTGACCATTTAGGTATTCATGTTTCTAAGAGCCATAACCTTATCTATGCCCAAAAAACGGTAAGTCATTTTTATAGTTTGGGCCAATTCAAGCTGGGTTTTCTGCAATTAGCAACTAAAAGTCTTCTGACTGATATTCTGCTTATAAAGTTGTCCCAGGATTTCTTTTTAGATTTATCTGTACCATTCCCTGCATGTACCTATCGTTTCGCCGATTGTTCATTGTCTGTGAATTTTCACATATGGTCCCCTCCGCCCTCACTATCTTACCCCCCTTTCTGCATTGTAAACTCCTACTCAACTTACAAAATCCCACTCAGTATCACCTTCCCTAAAATTCTTCCTGCCTTCTTTCAGTCCATCCCGGAAAGAATTAGTGGCTGTCTTCTTAGTGTTGCTCAAGCATTACTTACGTAGCTGCATTAGAGCAATTTAAACACATTCACCAATTTAGCAGCTCCTATGGATTGTTCTGCCAGGTAATGTGCTTTGTAGGTATTATCTCATTTAACCTCTACAGCTGTCCTATGATATTATATTAATACCCTAATTTAAATTTAAAGAAACAGTTTATAGAGGTAGAGGAACTTATCTCAGAGTCTGCATCTTATAAGATAGGGGGGGGGGGGTGGAGGGGCAAGTGGGACTTAGATCATTTAATTCCAGAATCTGGGCTCTTAACCTCTGTGCAGTGCTCTCTTCTTTGCTAGTGAGTTCTTTGAAGCCAAACACTATCTTTCATTTATAGGTGCCTGAATGTTTTAGGCACTCAGAAATGCTAGCAGGTTAAATGGATGGATGGATGGATGGATGGATGGATGGATGGATCCATGTAAGCCCTTCATATCACAGATCAGAAAAGCAGAACTCAGACGGTGTACATGTTGTGGGTGCTGGGCTGAAATACAGATATCACTGGGCTTTTTCTACAACATCTTTCCACTTTGGGAAGAAAATGATATTTCCTCTAAAAGAAATTTCCCAAAGCAAGAGGATGAAAATAAAATCCAAAGATGCCTGGGCTTCCCTCTCACCCTGGAACCAGTAATACGTCCCTCTTAGGTGAATCCTGAAAAAAGCAGACCTCCTCGTCCCCTTCTCTGGAATCCAGGTTATATCTTTTGTTAACTCTCTTTAAATTGTTACTGATGCCTAAACTAATTTGGGGTGAAAAGAGAATAGGGCCAAATCACATTCAAGTCCTGGAATGGGAGGCCCATTTATAACTACTCAGACATCAGGTTTGGATAGAGGAAGGGGGGTTTGAGCACAAAATCCAAAAGAACATTGAAAGTAAGAAGAATCACACGTCATCCTAATTAGCCAGCTGTGGAGTAACAATTCTGCACTTCTGTCATGTTGCCACCATGCAAGAGCAAACTGTGACATTAGTTTAATTACATAAATTTATGAGATGAAGGGAACAACTTTTATAATCATTCAAACGATATTCCTATTCAAATTGCTATGCAATATCTTTATTTAGTCTTTAAGTATTTATTAAAGCGATTCATTT